>NC_091995.1:40622799-40749912 GCF_044704955.1 Pristiophorus japonicus | reverse complement strand
CTGGTCGGGGGGGGAGCAGGAGCTGGCCGTGGGAGGAGCCTTATTCACGCAGCCCCAGTGAGGCCATTCAGCCAGGGCTAGGGGCTGCGTGCTTCGGGCCCCTCCCACACAGTTCGGCGCCTGGAGCTACTGCACTTGCGTGCCGACTGTAGCGCGCATGTGCAGAGGTCCCGGCACTGTTTTCAGCGCAGGGACCTGGCTCCGCCCCCCCACAGCTCGTGCTGGCTGCGCCGAGGGCCAGAGGATCTGTAAGTAGGTGGAGAATACCAAGGATTTTTTTAGGCGCACTTTGTGGCGCGAAAAATGGGCGTCTAGGTCGGGACTGCGCCGTTCTAAGTGCATGTGGAAACTTGGGCCCCATGTGTGGTGGCCTGGCATCGACTCAGATTTAGATTCATGCGTGCGCAGTGCAACACTTGCTCTCAGCTGAGCAATGCACCCAGAGAAGCATCGCTAAGTTTGTGGTTGTGGCCATCCAAACCGTGGTCGAGGATCCATGTGGACTATGTGGGTCCATTTCTAGGCAAAATGTTTTTGATTGTCATTGTCGGTTACTCAAAATGGATTGAATGTGCAATAATGTCTGTAAGCACATCCACGGCCACTATTGAAAGCCTACGAGCCATGTTTGCCACGCACGGCCTGCCTGATGTCCAAGTCAGCGACAATGGGCCGTGCTTCACCACTGCTGAATTCATGACCCGCAACGGGATCAAACACATCACATCTGCCCCATTCAAACCTGCATCCAATGGCCAGGCAGAATGGGCAGTTCAGACCATCAAGCAAAGCTTGAAACATGTGTCGGAAGGCTCCCTGCAGACCTGGCTGTCCCAAGTGCTGCTCAGCTACCGCACCAGACCCCAATGGACAAAAGTACAGAAAACATTTGGACCAAATCATATTGCAGTTCACCAACAGCTACGAACAACCCGAAGAAGACACCACCAACTTTGACCCTCCAACACACACACACACACACACACAAGTGGCAACTGACATCATGGTTGACCACGAAGCTGAACTCATCATCCCCATCAGCCCGGCAAGGCCAGCTGCCCAACAGCCCAGTGAAGAACGGACCAACTCACCCACACCAGCATTTGTACCGCGATGTTCGACAAGGGAGCGCAAAGCCCCAGATCGTCTCACCTTGTAAATAAGTGTAGTGTTGACTTCACAGAGGAATGATGTTATGTATTTAACCCTGTGTAACCTGTATGACACCTGACCACCAGAGGGCCCATCTGTTGGAGTCCCAAGGCATCCCAGCATCCCTTGGGAGCACAGTATATAAGCAGGCCACCCACGAGGTATCTGCACTCTGGAGTCTTATTAAAAGGAGCCAAGGTCACACTTACTCATTGTACACAGTACTCAGTTTCATCCTTTATTAAGAGTGTACCAGATTGAATGTATAATAATGTCATCATGTACGTTCACTGCCACTATTGAAAGCCGCCAGGCCATGTTCACCACCCATGGTTTGCCCGACGTCCTTGTTAGTGACAATGGACCATGTTTCACCAGCTCAGAATTCAACGAGTTCACGACCCGCAATGGCATCAAGCATGTCAGGTCTGCGCCGTTTAAGCCCGCATCCAATGGTCAAGCAGAACGGGCAGTCCAAACCATCAAGCAGAGCTTGAAACGCGTAACGGACGGTTCCCTGCAGACCCGGTTATCTCGGATTCTGCTCAGCTACTGCACGCGACCCCACTCACTTACCGGGGTTCTCCCTGCAGAATTGTTAATGAAGAGAGCACTCAAAACCAGGCTCTCCTTAGTCCACCCGGATCTCAATGATCATGTCGAAACCTGGCGTCACCGGCATAACGTGTACCACGATCGCGTGGCTGTATCGCGTGACATTGAGGTTAATGACCCTGTGTTTGTTCTTAATTACGGTCATGGTCCCAAATGGGTTGCTGGCACTGTGTTAGCCAAGGAGCGGAATAGAGTGTTTGTTGTCAAACTTTTGAATGGACAAACGTGCAGAAAGCACTTGGATCAGACCAAACTGTGGTTCATTGACAACCAAGAATTGTTTGAAGAGGACATTACCATCAATGATCCACCCACACACACCCAACTAGCAATCGACCTCGCAGTCAACCACGAGGATGAACCCACCATGCTCGACAGTCCGATCAGACCAGCCACACTGCAGTGCAGCAATGATCCAACCAACTCACCCATGCCAGGACTTCAACTCAGGTGATCAACCCGGGAACACAGAGCCCCGGATCGCCTCAACCTGTAAATAACTTGTTTGGGGGGGGGGAAATGATGTTATGTATGTAAACGTTACCAATGTGTAAGACTTGCCACCAGGGGGCGTAACTGCGGAAGACCCAAGGGTCACCTGCACAAACTGGGCAAGCAGCTATAAAAAGCAGTCTACCATGCTGCTTCCTCACTCTGGAGTTACATTAAAGAGATCAAGATCACAACAGTTTGAGCTTACAACATACAGGCTTGTGGAGTTATTCTGAACATAACACTTTATACATAATGTAAATGTCCCCCGACACTGTTATACCAAACACTCTCAGGTCAGGTATGTATAGGTTAGATACAGAGTAAAGCTCCCACAACACTGTACCAAGAAACACTCGCAGGTCAGGTATCGCATGGGATAGAACAGTGTGAAGTTCCCTCTACATTGCAACAGTGACTACATTCCAAAAATTACTTCATTAGCTATTAAACGTTCTGAGACATCCGGTGCTCGTGAAAGGCGCTACAGAAATGCAAGTCTTTCTTTTCTTTCTCTACACTCTCCCATCAAACTCTCCGAAGTCAGGTATAGCAGAGGTTAGATACAGTGTAATGCTCCGTGTACACAGTCGCATCAAAAGCTCCCAAATCAGGTATTGCATAGGTAAGGTATTGTGTAAATATCCTTCTACCATGTAGCATCAAACACACTCGGGTGAGGCATAGCACGGATTAGATACAAAGTAAAGTTCCCTCTGCAGCATCCCATCAAAAACTCCCAAGTAAAGTAAAGCACGTGTTAGATATAGAGTAAAGCTCCCTCTACACTGTCCCAACAAACACTTGCACTTGAAACAAAAGCACGGGTTAGGTACAGCGTGAAGCTCTCTCTTCATGACACAACAGACACTGGCAGGTGAGGTAGATCATGGGTTAGATACAAAGTAAATTTCACTCTGCACTGTCCCACCAAACACACCCAAGTCAGGTATAGCAAGGATTAGATACAGAGTAAAGCTCCCTCTACACTGTCCCATCAAACACACCCAAGTTAGGTATAGCAAGGGTTAGATACAGATTAAAGCTCCCTCTATACTGTCCATCAAACACTCCCAGGGCAGGTACAGCACGGGTTAGATACAGAGTAAAGCTCCCTCTACACTGTCCCATCAAACACACCCAAGTCAGGTATAGCAAGGGTTAGATACAGAGTAAAGCTCTCTCTACACTGTCCATCAAACACTCCCAAGGGCAGGTACAGCACGGGTTAGATACAGAGTAAAGCTCTCTCTACACTGTCCATCAAACACTCCCAGGGCAGATACAGCATGGGTTAGATGCAGAGTAAAGCTCTCTCTACACTGTCCCACTAAACACTCCCAAGTCAGGTATCGCAAGGGTTAGATACAGAATAAAGATCCCTCTATTACATTACAGGCTACATAAAGAATAAAGCTCCCTCAAAACTGTTCCATTAACACTCGCAAGTCAGGTATAGCAGGGGTTTGATACAGTGTAATGTTCGGTCTGCGCTGTCCCATCAAATAGTCCCAGGGCAGGTACAGCACCACTCAGATGCAGAGTAAAGCTCCCTCTACACTGTCCCATAAAACACACCCAGGGCAGGTACAGCACGGGTTAGAGTAAAGTAGACTGTACATCAGTGGTGGGCAAAATACGTCCTGCAGGCCATATCCAGCCCGCCAAGTCATTCTATCCGCTCTGCTGGACGGGACAGAAATAGAATGCGCGCCGGAGCTTGAGCTGCACAATTGTCTATCCACTTTCACTTCTCATGGGTCAGAGACAGACCCGAACTGCAACCGACGAAATAACATAGTATTACTTCATTCAAATTAATTAGTCACAAAAGCGATTCTCCCCAGATCTTGAAAGGATCTTTTCTGCGATTCTGGGCCCATATGGCAGCTGTCCGTACCCAGAATGCATTGCGGACTCGAATCTGCCCTATCTGATTTAGAGTGGAGTCATGGCTACTCATCTCCATGACTCTTTTACTGGAGAAAGTACCCAGGGGACGATGGCAGGGGAGTTCTCATCTGGCACCAAGTGGGACGGCATCAGTAATCTTTGCAGAGAGAAATAAGGATGACTGAGTTGGGGAATTATTGCTGACACAGGCTCTAAAGAGGATTCAGTTATATTTCACAGCCCTGATTTACAGAGACCAGAAGCTACCACATTTTCAAACATTATCTTGGATTCATTTCTAAGCAGTATCGAATACATGTTGTGTATTTAAGGTAACACCTGATTACTTTCTGAATTTATGTTCATGCAATGTTTATGTTTATGCAATGTTCCCTCTAATTTTGTTTCTCGCGTGTTCCCTTTAAATTTGCTGCGCGGCCGACCGCTATGCAGTGCACATGCGCAATATCTCTTCCAGCGGCAAGAGCTGAGGAGTGGCCTGCGCGGGACCACACGATTGGTGTACGACTGTGTGGCCATGCACCTTCGGGGAAACATTGGTGGGCGGCCCTTTACAGCTCAGCTAAACATGTTATGGGGCCCTCCAGCCGAAATAATTGCCCACCCCTGCTCTACACAGTCCCGTCAAACACTCCCAGGGCAGGTAAAGCACGGGTTAGATACAGAGTAAAGCTGCCACTACATGGTCCCATCAAACTCCAAGAGCAGGTACAGCACAGGTTAGATACAGAGTAAAGCTCCCTCTACACTGTCCCATCAAACACTCCCAGGGCAGGTACAGCACGGGTTAGATACAGAGTAAAGCTCCCTCTACACTGTCCCATCAAACACTCCCAGGGCAGGTACAGCACGGGTTAGATACAGAGTAAAGCTCCCTCTACACTGTCCCATCAAACACTTCCAGGGCAGGTACAGCACGGGTTAGATACAGAGTAAAACTCCCTCTATGCTGTCCCATCAAAAACTCCCAGGGCAGGCACAGCACGGATTAGATACAGAGTAAAACTCCCTCTACCCTGTCCCATCAAACACTCCCAGGGCAGGTACAGCATGGGTGAGATACAGAGTAAAGCTCCCTCTGCACTGTCCCATCAAACACTCCCAGGGCAGGTACAGCATGGGTTAGATACAGATTAAAGCTCCCTCTACACTGTCCCATCAAACACTCCCAGGGCAGGTGCAGCATGGGTTAGATACAGATTAAAGCTCCCTCTACACTGTCCCATCAAATACTCCCAGGGCAGGTACAGCACAGGTTAGATACAGATTAAAGCTCCCTCTACACGGCCCTGTCAAACAGTTCCAGCGCAGGTAAAGCACGGGTTAGATAGAGAGTAAGGCTCCCGCTACATGGTTCCATCAAACATTCCCAGGGCAGGTACAGCACAGCTTAGATACAGAGTAAAGCTCCCTCTACACTGTCCCATCAACCACTCCCAGGGCAGGTATAGCACGGGTTAGATACAGATTAAAGCTCCCTTACACTGTCCCATGAGACACTCCCAGGGCAGGTACAGCGTGGGTTAGATACAGATTAAAGCTCCCTCTACACTTTCCCACCAAACACTCCCAGGGCAAGTACAGCATGGGTTAGATACAGATTAAAGCTCCCTCTACACTGTCCCATCAAACACTCCCAGGGCAGGTACCGCATGGGTTAGATACAAAGTAAAGCTCCCTCTACACTGTCCCATCAAACACTCCCAGGGCAGGTACAGCATAGGTCAGATACTGAGTAAAGCTCCCTCTACACAGTGCCATCAAACATTCTCATGGCAGGTAAATCGTGGGTTAGATACAGAGTAAAGCTGCCACTACATGGTCCCATCAAACTCGAAGAGCAGGTACAGCACAGGTTAGATACAGAGTAAAGCTCCCTCTACACTGTCCCATCAAACACTTGCAGGTCAGTTACAGCACAGGTTCAATGAAGAGTAAAGCTCTCTCTGCACTGTCCTATCAAACATTCCAAGGCAGGCACAGAACTGTTTGTTTAGATATAGAGTAAAGTTACCTCTACATTGTCCCATCAAACAGTACCAGGGCAGCAAAAACAGGGGTTAGATAAAGTGTAAAGTTCATCAAAGCTCTCTCTAAATTGTTTCACCAAGCAAAGCTAACTCATTTACAGAATGCGTTCAATGGAGCACATACCACTTTACACTACTCTGTGAAACACACGAGCTCAGGTAGAGCATGGGATCAATACAGAATAACAATCCTGCCACATGTTCGTGTCGAACACTCCCAGGTGAGGTATGGGCACGGTTTATATACGAGTTGAACTCCGGTTAACCTGATGGCAGACGTGGAACAACTCCTAGTGCCTGGTTAGACTCTCACCTCGACAAAATCCTTGACTGATGGGGTTCTCAGTGAAGTTCCTTACCTTTCCAATCATTGTTGAAGCTTCCCGTTTTATCCCATCTCCGACACTGAGGACCTTGGTCCCACCAGATCTGCTCTGTGCACTCAATGACATTTCTCCAGTCCCAGTCAGCTGCTCTCTCTCCACCTTCCTGAGAGATTGCTCACTCCAAGAAATGTGTAATATAAAAATTATTAATATTAATTTGAGAATCTGTAACTGCAATACAGTGGCACTATTTTTGTGACTATGATTAGTTCAATACATTTACAATTAATGACATTTGGATGAATTACTTACTTTACTATTAAATTGTTCTTCTCTTTCCTTGCTCCCATTTATAGACTAAAGTCACTCACCATATCTGCTGCTAAGTCTAGCTCCTCCCAGTTTGATATCCCACTGATGATGTGTAACCAGAGGTGTAAACCTGTCTCCAGGTGACATCACAAAAGAGCCTGAAGCCAATCACTGCAGCAGCCAGGAACGATGTCATCAAGCAGCCTAAGCCCCTCCCACTCCAGGTATTACCAGGTCACATGCCCAAGCCATGCTCCTGGTGTGCAGTCTCACTGGGCATGAACGCAGGTTGTATAATCAGACCTGTCACCAACCCCTGAAGGGTGAAAAATTCGTGGGAAACCTTCCTCCCCCCCCAGTATTTGGACTCATTGGAAAGGAAATTTAATTTGGAACTATCTACCAGAAAGTTTGAAATCCTAAAGTACACATGGAAGAAACTACGAACTTTAATCCAATTTGGGATTTTACAAGACAAATTTAGTCTGTGTGGGCAGGGCTAGAGAACTAAAGGATGGCCATCCTACAAAGAAACCAGTTTACGTATTGAAGCTGTCTGGGGCGTCGAAACTAAAGTAAATTACCTGGAGAATTATGGATACTCAAAAATCCTTCTCCACAGGAGACATTAACATAGCAACAATTAACCCAGAGATAGTTAACCATCAGCCTGAATCTGGAAAGCCATTTCAGCATATGCATAACAAACAAAGACCCATCCAGCCTGCATGGAAAAAACCAAAGCACAAATAGACTTTGCAAATACCAAGCTAATATTTCCATCAAGAAACAGATTTAAAAGATCGACACACTCGAGACAAGTTAACATTTTAATGAGCCTGCCAAAATGAAACAAAGAATTCTGGACTGATTTGGCGCGAAGATAAGGACTGCTTCAACAGTATAACTGGGGCCTGTTTTAACAAAGGGTATGCTATGCAGTTGCTATTGTCTCAGAAGGCACTGCTAGGGACCCTTAGCATCAAGAAGGGAGAGAGAGAGACCACCGCAGCAGTTGTAACTAACTTCTCCAGCCTTGACGTCCTGAATTCGAAAAAAGGGGAGGAAGAACATCACCATTGCGGCAGCAACCGACCACAGCCAGCATGGCATCACCAAAACCACCGCGATCGACCAACTTCGAAACAAAACTCCACAAGGAAGAAACCGAAGAATCGAAAGTTTCCACTCTACAACCTAGGCCTGACTACCAACAGGTGAAAACATTACCTAGAGACTTTAAACCTATTTCTAACGAAAGAAAACGGGAACTTACCCCGTAAGTCCAAAACACGCCCTACCGCATCAGCAGACACCACCCAACTGAAGATTGTGCAGTAAGAAGTCTTCTCCGATGTTCAGGGCATGGCAAGCAGAACCTACAGAATACAGTGAATGCCGAAATCGTGAACTACATCAACTGACCATAAAGGATTGGTAAGCATAGTCCCTGTTTGACCCGGAATCTAATCTAGTCAGTGTTAGGTATTGGGAGGTGGGAGGTGTATTATTCACTGTAACCCCTTTGAATGTGTGATATACTGTTCTTTATTAGAGTAATTATAAGTTTGACATTGTATTTTCTTGTCTTTAATAAAATCAAAGTCCTTTTGCACCAAACCAGCTTTCTCTTGCACTTTATCACATCCCCCAAATAAATCCAGAGTCGAGGACCCAAGGGAGTGGGAGCGAATTGAACCACTCAGAAGGTCAGAGGTGAACCTGACCCCCGAGAAGGCTATTAAATGGAGAAGGCTATTAAAAACCAAATAGGATCCTTGGCTTTATTAATAGAGGAATAGCGTACAAAAGCAAGGAAGTTATGCTAAACCTTTATAAAACACTGGCTAGGCCTCAACTGGAGTATTGTGTTCAATACACCACACTTTAGGAAGAATGTCAAGGCCTTGGAGAGGGTGCAGAAGAGATTTACTGGAATGGTACCAGGGATGAGGGATTTCAGTTTGTGGAGAGACTGGAGAAACTGGGATTGTTCTCCTCAGAGTGGAGATTTGATAGAGGTGTTCAAAATGATTTTGATCGGGTAAATAAGGAGAAACTGTTTCCACTGATAGGAGGGTCAGTAACAAGAGCACACAGATTTCAGATAATTGTCAAAACAACCACGGGGATAGATAAGAAGGCATTTTTTATTTACGCAGCGAGTTGCTGTGATCTGGAATACACTGCCTGCAAGGGTGGTGGAAGCAGACTCAATAGTTTCAAAAGAGAATCGGGTAGATACTTGAAGTGAAAAATGTACAGGGCTATGGGGAAAGGGCAGGGGAGTGAGATCCATTGGATATCTCAACCAAAGAGCCAGCATAGGCATAATAGGCCGTAAGGCTCCCTTCTGTGCTGTATCATTTACTGATTTAAATAAGTTGACCGCAGAACAAGAAACTCATTCCATACGACCAATTCCCCGAAATCAAAAGAGGGTTTCAGAGTTGGGCCGTATTCCTGTACACAGCACACAATGCCTCAACAGCTGGACAGGACAGTGGGCAAGAGACTTGGGCTGTTGGTGGGATATTGCAAAGGATATAACAATACAGCGTAACCAAATTTCTCACATAGTCCGCGTAAATATGATCAGTACAAAATAAAGGAACTCCCCTCACCCCCTGCCCCCACCCCTTCCCCCACACCCTGCCCATCCCCTGCCCCCATCCCCTTCCCCCTGCCCCCACCCACTGTACCCACCCCCTGCCCCCATCCCCACCCCCTGCCCCTACCCCCACCCCCACCGACTGCCCCCACCCCCTGCTCCCACTCCCACCCCCTGCTCCCACTCCCATCTCCTACCCCATCCCTGCCCCATGCCCCCTGCTCCCACCCCTGCCCCAACCCCACCCACTGCCCCCTGCCCCTGTTGATTTCTGGATTCTTTTACTTCAATCTGATTCAGCAAAATTACTGAAACGAATACCGTTTGTGCTTTAAACACAGCAAGCTTTTATTTAAAAAGCAAATCTTGATCGGGGACCTTATCAGACAGAAGGAATGCAACTCTGATAGAACGCACCCACTTCCTATGGACAAAGTGACGTTACATTGTAAAGGCACGACGGTTATACATTTTCGGCAAAAGATAACAAGATAGGGCGAGAGTGACATCCTAGTCCAGCCTATCCCTTTTGATCCCTCTTTCCCTTTGTCCACTCATAAGCCGACCTAAGTATGGTCTGATTTTAAACAAAGATCTTCTGTTAATGTTTCAGGTTAATAACATGATTTAATAAGACCTTGAGGTTTTTCTGCAAGCTGTGGGTTTTGTTTCAATATGTGTTAGTGTTGTAACATTTCGCAGTCTCGAGTCTGAGATGTCATGGCTATTCCTCCATGAATTCTTTGTCAGCTTATACTGTCCCTATACAATTCCCACGTTCTCAACTTCAATGTCTCTATACATTTTTAAACATTCACACCTCCACTCCCATCTCCTGCCCCCACCCCCGCCCCCTGCCCCCACCCCGTCCCCTGCCCCCACCCCCTGTCCCCACTCCCACCCACTGCTCCCTGCCCCCACCCCCACCCCCCACTCCCACCCCCTGCCCCCACTCCCACCCACTGCCCCCACTCCTGCCCCCTGCCCCCACTCCCACCCACTGCCACCCCCTGCCCCCTGCGCCCACTCCCACCGACTGCCCCCACCCCCACCCTCTGCCCCCACCCCCCACTCCCTGCCACTGACCTCCACCACCACCCCCTGCCCCCACCCCACACCCTGCCCCCACCCACTGCCCCCACCCTCACCCCCTGTCTTTACCCCCACTCCCTGCCCCTACCCCCAACACCTGCCCCCACCCCCACCACCGACTAGAACAGGGACCACGATAGAATAAAAGCAATCCAGGAACTTACACATATGGAGGATTTGTACCGAGTTGGTGATAAGGTTATGTTAAAATGATTCAATAATCCTTCTCACTCACTGTGTCCCAAATGGCAAGCGCCATTCATAGTGATGGAGACATTGGGGCCGAAATTCAGCCTCGCGAAAAGGCCTCTTACCACCAGAGAGCTTGCACCAAGTGGCAGAGTCCAGTGGCTGCCGATTTGCGGTCGAATGGCCGCCGCTAGCGAAATTCACCTTGGTGTATTTTCCGGTAGTTCCCACTTCCGTCCCGCTGTTGCCGACCAATCCTAAGTGCGCCAAAAGTTCGTCACTATCCTCCGCCTGCTCCACGACGACATTCAGCCCGTGTTCCTTACCAACGGATCCATTACAGAACCAATCCACGTCCGGACCGGGGTCAACAGGGCTGCGTCATTGCCCCCAACCCTATTCTCAATCTTCCTCGCTGCCATGATCCACCTCACAGTCAACAAGCTCCTCGCTGGGGTGGAACTAAACTACAGAACTGGTGGGAACCTATTCAACCTTCGCCATCTCCAGACCAGGTCCAAGACCACCCCAACCTCTGTCGTCGAGCTACAGTACACCGACGACGCCTGCATCTGCACACATACAGCGACTGAACTCCAGACATAGTCAACATATTTACTGAGGCGTACGAAAGCATGGGCCTTACGCTAAACATCCGTAAGACAAAGGTCCTCCACCAGCCTGTCCTCGCCGCACAGCACTGTCCCACAGTCATCACGATCCACGGCGTGGCCCTGGACACCGTGGACTATTTCCCATAACTCGGGAGCCTCTTATCAACAAGAGCAGACATCGACGACGAGATTCAACATCGCCTCCAGTGTGCGAGTGCAGCCTTTGGCCGCCTATGGATACGAGTGTTTGAAGATCAGGCCCTTAAAACTGCCACCAAGCTCATGGTCTACACGGCTGTAGTAATACCCGCCCTCCTGTATGGCTCAGAGATATGGATCATTTACAGTAGACACCTCAAGTCGCTGGAGAAATACAACCAACGATGTCTCCGCAAGATCCTACAAATCCCTGGGAGGACAAATGCACCAACATTAGCTTCTTTGACCAGGCCAACTGTTGACTATTTCGCTAAATGTTCGACTGGATCGAAAAAGTTGGTTTGCAACTAACTTATAAGGTTCACAGATTGATCCGAACAAAGACACAAATGACTGTGATTTAAGGCAAACTAGTTCATTATCACTACCTTAAGGTTACACACACGTAATGCAAAAACTGTATTTCTACTGAGTATTATATTACCCGGTCCCAGGAGTTGATCAAACTCCGCTCCGGTTGCGAGCTTCGGACACCTAGCCCGAGGTCTCTCTGTCAGATGTTGGTCCTAGGTCTCCGCTAACCCTGTCTGTGGAGGTCCTATCCTTATACCCCATGATTTCTGGTGCCTACTTGCAAAAGCTCACGTGATCAATCTATCTCCTCTCTGGTCTTCAGTGGCCCCCGGCCTTGCCTGAGTTACTGGTGCCTGAGTTATCCTTGTCTTACAGCGGTTATCACATTCCTTTCTTCGGTCTGTTTGTCAACGGTGACAGATTCATTGTTCAGAATCAGCACAGTTAGGGTTTGGTGTCCCTCCCTCACGTCTCTTTTACAAGAACATGTTGTTTAGCCACTCACAGGCTTTAGTCCTTGAAACACACCACCTGGTACTGTGTGATAACATTCAATTGCCTAGGTGGCAGCTGCTTAGCTTATTTCCACATTCCTCCCTTTGATCATAACTATTTTCAAAATTGTATGATCACCATGGTTTGGGGTCTGGCAGCATTCTTCAGGTTAGCAAGTCCTCGTAATCCATATTGGATCATCGCAGTACTTCTAAACCATCTGCATCTTTCCCTTTTACTGTTACAGACCCTTCCTCTTCTTTACACCCTCATACCATCGTATTCATCGTCCGTTTCCTTCGTTGTTGGCCTGGGTTTTGACTGCCATTGCTGGTAGGTTCCTCTTGAATTTTGAGACTATCTCAATGCTTGATACACTTCTACTGACTCAACTTGGAACTTCAGTCTTTTCTCCAGTCATATCATGCTAACCCAGTTAACACATAGGCATACCAATGCCAGGGCAATTAGAATCACCGTCAGATGCGACACAATTCCTACCCAGGGGTGGATATCCACATTCTCACCCCAGTCCCAGAAGTCATCCCACCACGTGGTCACTTTAATCCGTTTCATCTTCTCCTCTATATCCCTCGTATGCATTTCTACCATCTCATACGTTCTGTGGACGAGGTCAATTTTGTGTCAGATTTCCATTAGATGTTCCTTTTCCAGTTGGATATTAAAGTCAAATTGTTCGAAATAGCTCTGCAATTGCTCCTTCAAGTCTATGAGCACATCAATAGTGACCGTGGTGCGTTTTTCGATGTTAATGATCTCTTAATTGCCTATTCTCATAGGTGTCATGGGGTTAATACAAAAGGTTGGTGTTTTGATGGGAAAGTCTTGGTTCCCTTGGCGATAGCTGCTCTCCGTGGTCGTGAAACAGTCAGTTCCGTTCCCCAGATAGGCACTTTGAGTGATGTGTTTATGTACCACATTTTCCATTATCAGGGAGCAATTAACAGCTGAGCTGCCTTTGAATCCACACAAGGCCGTATTGGTAGGGTAGATCTTATATGGACAGACTACAGTCTGGTCAGTGACAGAACACTGAGCTAATGCAGTCCCCACCAGAGTACCATTTTGTTCCACAGCATAAGGTGTCATTCCTTCCACAGCTACCCATATCATGTCGTGCCTATGTTCTGTACCTCTGATAGCTTCATCCCTTTCTGCTGTCCTATCATTGGTACCCCAATAACCATCCCCAAAGCCTTATTCCCACTATAACCCACACACCCCTCGTTGAACCATAACATACTCAACTTCCTTAGCTCGCAATCATGAAGGGACATGGAAAAACCTTTCCTTACCGTCTGGGCAGTGTGCCTCTGTGTCGCTGCGCAAGATGGAGTTACCCAGTATTCCTTTCTCCCCGAAGGCCACCAGCAGTGCTGCTACAATGATCGATCATCCCGACGTCATCTCCGCTCGGTTTTATTGGTCCTGAAAAGGAACAGATCAGGGTAATATATGTTCTTATGTTCAGTTTTAACATTTAGGGGGACAGTTGCCGCAGTTGGGCTGTTTTCCCTTTTCCCGGGGTCGGGTACATAGGGTGGTGTCTAGTCCATACGGGAGCCAGAGGGGTGCAAGATGTTACTGACACATCGTGGCATGAAGTGGGACTTGGGGAGTCCAAGAACATGGCCTGTAGACTTCCGGTCAGACCTTCCAAGGGATGGTCCAGACCCACTTGTGAGCAATCCCTTCTTAAATCTGTTTTTTCTTCTGAGGCAATATGACCAGGATCTCGTGAGCCAGCACCGGTTCTCTCTCCTGAAGGTCCACCATGTCCTGACCCAGCAGCCTCTATGAGACCTGCTTCGGCCGGTCCCAGGGGATCCACTTCTTCTGCGTCTAACATAACATGCTGCATGTGGTACGGGCTGATTTTCCCAAAGGCCTTTAACTGATTAATGTGGTGCCACTGGTACTCCCCTTATCCGTCCATTATTTTATACACCGAGGCACTAGCCTTTTCCAAAACAATGAAGGGTCCCGCGTACCTGGGGCTCAGGAAGGTTCCTTCCCTTTGGACCTTAACCATAACCTGAACCCCACTTTCAAGTCCCAAGGGAGCACTATTCCATCGAAGTAGGCTTTACTTTTCTGATACCTATTGCCCATTTTTACGGCGGCCGCCATTTTAGCTGCTCCCAAGTGCTTTACCAAATTGGACATATATTTTTCGCAGGGCAGGGATGTTTTCTGGATTTCGTTCAGATCTAAACCCATGAAGGTCTCAATTCCCCTCATGATTCTACCCGTCATTAACTCATGGGGTGAACAGCCAGGAGAGGGAGCCACCGTATTGCGTATAGCCATCAACACATAGGGGAGGACTCTGTTCCAGGACAAATGATTCTGTTGAACCATCTTTTTCAACATAGTTTTCAGGGTCTTTCCACCACCCCACTTGATTCGGGGCGGTATACAATGTAGAATTTCTGTTTTACCCCTGCCAATTGCATGACGGTTTTCATTACCTGGCCGGTGAAATGGGGCCCCTGGTCTGAGTCACTATATTCTGATAGGCCCCATCTAGAGAAAACTTCTTCCCATCAGAATTTTTGCGGTGGTAGCTGGCGATTTATTGTTGGTGGGGAAGGCTTCAATCCATTTTGGGAATACATCCACAATTACTAGAACATATTTCTTTCCCCCTGGGCAGGTAGGCAAAGGTTCTATGTAATCTATCCGGAGTTGGGTCCAAGGGCCCTTCCCTAGTTGAGTGTGTCCCAATTTGGCCTGGTTCTTATATTTACCGGGGTTATTCTGGGCACATATGAGACAATTTCTCACATACCTGTCTACATCTCCCCAGAGGCCAGGCCACCAGCACACCTCCTTTATTTTTGTCACAGTTCGGTCAGTTCCCTGATTTCCACCCACATCATGAAACTGGTAAATCATTTCTGCCCTTTTGGCTTCGGGGACCACAGACATCCCGTTCATTAACACCACCCCTTTGTGTATCATCGTGTCGTTCTTGTAAGGACCAAAGGATTGAGGGTAGGACTTGCCCAACTGGATGGCTTTTACCTTCTGGGTCAGCCCCCTTACTTCCCTTCAGGTCTATCACTGTTTTACTGGATAGCCATAACATTCACAGCTCGTCCTGGGAAGGGATCCCACGCGAAACCCTCAAAGGCTCCTTGTTTTGTTGTCTCGTCTGCCAGCTGGTTTCCTAACGGGGTAGTTTTTGCGTGAGCCTTAACCTTTGTAATGACATAGCTTCCCTGGTTTTTCATGGCGGCATCAAAGATAACCTTGAGGAGGGGGCCCGTGGTCAAAGGTGTTCCATCAGCCGAGGTAAAACCCCTGGCTTACCAAATGGGCAGAAAGTCCGTCAGACCGTTGCGTGTATAACTACTATCTGAATAAATGACCACTGGTGGGGGAACTGATTCTGGGTGCAGTACTACGTATGCGACAACACTCAGTTCTGCCATCTGGGCCCCGCTTTGTCCTAATTTTACAGGAATCCGCTCCCAGACCCTTTTCCCATCCCCCGTCATTGTTACCACTCCAAATCCAGTGTACTGTTGCCCGTTGATCACGAGTGATGAGCCGTCCACGTAAACATGTGTTTTCACCTTTGCCTCACTGCCCTCCCTTAATTCTTTCTGAAAGGGGCCGCTAAGGTCACTTGATGACAAAATTTTACATTCATGTGGGTCTCCGGGGTACAACATATTTCGTGCCAAATTAGACAGTCTGGCCTGATACGGAACGTGAATAACCCTGCCCTGTAAGAGGAGAGTCCACCGAGCGATCCTCTGTGAGCTGACGGATCCGTCTTTCAAATTACTGTCGAGAAGCATCTTGTTTGGGGTACGCGGCGTGGTGATGATGATCAAGGGGTTCAGTCCCACAATGGGGGAGAATTTGTGAACGGCCCAAAAGACACTAAGCAAATTCCTCTCATAGGGAGAGAACACAACTTCGATGGGAGTCAAAGCTCTGGAGGCGTAGCCAACAGGTTGCAATTTGCCTGAGTGCATTTGGAACAACACCGCTGACAATCCCTCGTCGCTAGAGGCTGTCTCCAAGTAAAAACTCAGGGACGCGTCTGGTCTCTTCAGGGCAGGACCGCAAACCAGGGCGGTTTTGAGTTTGTGGAATGCCTCGGCATGTAGCGGGGTCCATTCCCAGGGCACTCCCTTTTTTAATAGGCCATTCAGTGGCCTTGCTATCACGGAGTAACCTTCCATGTAGTCCCGGCTGTACCCCGTAATCCCCAAGAATGACCGGAGAGATTTCACATCCGTGGGGGCAGGTAACATAGAGGCGGATTTCCATCTTTCCTCTGTTACCTTCCTTTGCCCTTTGGTAACCCTCATTCCTAGATAGTGGACGATGGATTTCCCTAGTTGTGCCTTTTTGGGATTTATTTTAACCCCCAGATCGTGGAGCGTCGTCAACAAATTCTCCAGTCGGGTCTTATGTTCCTCCATTGTTTCTGTCTGGAACGGGATATCATCTACGTACTAAACAAGCGCCAGTGGCTTAGAAAACCCTTTCAAACCATTTGCCATCATATTAGGGAAGATGGAGGGACTGCTGTGGAAACCCTGGGATAAACATGTCCATGTGTACTGTTGTCCTCGGTGTGTGAAGGCGAATTTATCTTGACTTTCCTGGGCAAGGGGAACAGACCAAAAGCCGTTGCTAATGTCCAGGACGGTGAAAACCATTGCACTGGGGGAGAGCCTGACCGCTGTGTCAGGGGCCGTGTTGACTGTGGGTGCCACCGCCGGGGTAACTTTATTGGGGGCACAGAAATCGATTGTCATGCGCCAGGAATTATCAGGCTTTTGGACGGTGAATTATTAGTGGATGCGGTGGGTCCGAGGATCCCCTGCGGCAACAGGCTGGCAATAATATCAACTAAATCGGCCTCGGCCTGCCGAGGGATGCGATATTGTTTTTGGGGAGGGGGATCAGGACCCACAATGAGGGCCTGTCCGTCCATTCGGCCACATTCATGCTTATGTCTCGCAAACGCTCGCTGGTGTCGAGACAAAATACTTTGCACCTCTGGATCGTCTGTAAGGGTGGAGGGATCCAAGGAGAAAACCTCTATGGTGCAATAGCCATACCAGGTAGGCCCCAGTGGGGATCCAACCATCAGTACAAGTCTCCTGCATTTTCCATATACATTGATTCGCAGGATCATAGGCCAGATTATAGATTTTCATAAAGTCAACCCCGAGTTTGGCCGACTCCCCTTGCATCTGCAGCACTGAGAGGCAGACATGTGTAAATTTAAAATTTCCCAATTGGATCTCTAATGGTCGAGTCACCTGTGCACATTGTCCGTGCCCGGTGAACCCCACTAAGCAAAACAGTCTGATTGGTTAAATCCTGGTGTGGGAGAACGTGTTGATCCCCCAAACATGTCCTAGACCCCCGCCCGTGTCCCATAAAAATGCCGTACCATGACCTCCAATGGCACCGGACACAGTGGGTCGTCCGTGTTCGTCTACCCGTCCCACACGCCCATTCCAAGGTCGGGCCCTGTCATTGCGGGTCCCCATGACTCAGTTCCGGAGACTCATGATAGGGTGCCATGCAACCAGCGGCTCCTCCGCCCCCTAACCTATTACTTCACCTTGGCGCCGGGCATTCCCTGGACCAGTGGCCCAGAAATCCGCAATTAAAGCATGATCCCGAGGGCTCTTGTCCCCCACGCTGAGGTCACGACTGGTGTTGGTCCAGGTCCTCAGCTTGCCAAGTAGGGCCTCTTTGTTGTCCGGATTGAAAAGCATGAACTTTTCCTTTCTGAGGCTTGGGCTTATTCTGGTCATCCTGCCAGGCCATGGCCATCCGTCGGGTGATCCACGCCTCATTGTGGGTGGCATCCGATGAATCAGTGCCTACATGCATTTTGGCCGGATTCGGAGGCATGCGAAATGATGGACTTAAGCCACTTCGGGTGTGCCTCGTGGCCTGCCCAACCGGCAGCAGTACGGTCTAGGGTTCCCATGAGGTTACAGAATACCACCCACAATCGTTCCATGTAGGTGCACGGATGTTTCCCGGCCGCCTGTTTAAAGTTGGCCAGTTCCATCACTTGATCTTTATTGTTAACCCCGGTCGCATTTTGGATAGCGGTCCACATTTCCGCCAATGCACCCCCACCCGTTCTCTGTACGTGGCGCATAGCCCCCAAAATGATAGGGCCCAAGCATAGGGTCACCAACTTCCTTCTCTCCGCCTCATCCAGTCCCTGCGTTTCTGAGGCCTGCAAGATGGCTGACTTCCAGAGTTGAAAATTCATTTTACCATCATAGTTAACGATATCCTTTGCAATCTCATTAAGTTGGGTCAGGGTGAACGGGGTGGAATAAATTATTGGGTTCGCACCGTCAGGGCCCGCCCTAGTGGTGATCAAGGGATGCATAGGGAGCACTGGTGGGGCATCTGGTTGTGTCTTACTATCAGGACTGTCCCGACTCTTCGGGACTATAGGGCGGAGGTTTATCCCACGCACTCTTGGACGTTGGCCCGTAATCACCCCCTCCCTCTCTCTCTCTCTCATTCGCAGTCTCGGGTGGCTTCAGCCAAATCATTATAATCTATGCCTACCGGGCCTCCGTCCGAAAATGCATGGAGTGCCCCTTTAAGGGACCCTAATTTAGCTTTCTAGCTCCTAATTTCACTTCAGCACTGACTATAGTCAGTCTTATCGTATCTATCTGACTGGTGAGCACGTTGTAAAACCCGCAATGTGGATTTTAAATCCTCACATTGTCCTTGTAATATCTGCTGGCGATTCTGTGAGTTCTTTAACTCCTCTTTTAATCCATTTGTTTCGGACACTTGTGCATCCACGGCATTCAAACTAGACGCCATATGCACCGTATGAAGTCGTCTTTCACCTTTCAAATCCTCCCTCTCCTTTTCCATTTTTAATATTTGTTCCTGATTAGCCTCCATGACAATTGTTTGATTATCATTATGGTGACGCTCTTTCATTAATTCTGTGTAACACGTTGCCATGAGGATGTATTTAAAATCCTTACGTTTCATTTTCCCTTTATCATCATTGTCGTCAAAGAAGGTCGACCTCCCTTTTGGTTTTGACCGCCGACAATTGTCGTCCAGCTTTTATATTTTGTAAGCATTAATTTGTTGAAGTGTTCTTCCCATTCAGAGACTCCATTTCCTGTCTCACTTGCCATGTTAGTTCCTGATTTATAGGGACTCTATAACCCCTTTCCCTTGTCGTTGGCGTTAACTAATGGGGACTCAAACACAAACTTTCAAAAATACAGCGACTCTAACCCTTCAAAACAAAAATGTTAGTCCCTGATTTATAGGGACTCTAACCCCTCCAAAACAAAAATTTAAGTTGTTGATTTGTTAAGACCAATCCTAAATAATTCCGTCAATGTCCCATCTGGGTCCGCCAACTTGTAGACTATTTCGCTAAATGTTCGAGGAGGTCGAACAATAGGTTTGCAATTAACTTATAAGGTTCACGGATTGGTCCAAACAAAGACGCAAATGACTGTGATTTAAGGCAAACTAGATTATCACTACCTTAAGGTTACACACACGTAAGGGTGGGGTGGCTTGACCCATCCACCTCCATGGCACGAACCTGGTATTGCAGTACTTCCAGGAACGGTGCAGTGGCTCTAGGCCTTTTGGTTAAGAGCATTGGCGCAGAGTGATCCTTGAATGGGCCCAAGGTGACCTCTGGCGTTTGTGATTTGACAAAGAATTGGAACGATTGGCTATGAATTAAAAAAAAATGCAAAAGCTGTATTTCCACTAAGTATTATATGGCCCGGTCCCAGGAGTTGATTGGACTCTGCTCCGGTTGCTAGCTTCGGACACCTAGCCCGAGGTCCCTCTGTCAGATGTTGATCGCAGGTCTCCGCTAACCCTGTCTGTGGGGGTCCTATCCTTATACCCCATGATTTCTGGTACCTATGTACAGGAGCTTACGCGATCTATCTATCTCCCCTCTGGTCTTCGGTAGCCCCCGGCCTTATCTGAGTTACTGGTGCCTGAGTTATCCTTGTCTTACAGCAGTTATCACATTCCTTTCTTAGGTCTGTTTGTCAACAGTGACAGATTTATTGTTCAGAGTCAGCACAGTTAGGGTTTGGTGTCCCTCCCTCACGTCTCTTTTACAAGAACATGTTGTTTAGCCACTCACAGGCTTTAGTCCTTGAAACACACCACCTGGTACTGTATGATAACATTCAATTGCCTAGGTGGCAGCTGCTTAGCTTATTTCCACACCAACATCCCCAGCATTGAAGCACTGCCCACACTTGATCAGTTCCGCTGGGCAGGCCACGTCGTTCACATGCCAGACGCGAGACTCCAAAAGCAAACGCTCTACTCTGAACTCCTTCATGGCAAACGAGCCAAAGGTGGACAGAGGAAACATTGCAGGGACACCCTCAAAGCCTCCCTGAAAAAGTGCACCATCCCCACTGAGAGTCCCTGGCCAAAGACCACCCTAAGTGGAGGAAGTGCATCCGGGAAGGCGCTCAACACCTCGAGTCTCATCGTTGAGAGCATGCAGAAATCAAGCGCAGGTGGTGGAAAGAGCGAACAGCAAACCTGTCCCACCCTCCCTTGCCCTCGACGACTATCTGTCCCACCTGCGACAGGGACTGTGGTTCTCATATTGGACTGTTCAGCCACCGAAGGACTCATTTTAAGAGTGGAAGCAAGTCTTCCTCGATTGCGAGGGACTGCCTATGATGATGATGAATCAAAGCACGCACAGCCGATCTCTCGTACCTCCATCTAAATTCAGCTTGAAAAATCTTCAATCCGCCACGCAGTGCCCCCGACAGCTTTTTCTGTGGTGCATCTTGTTTTCTGTGTGTGGGACTTGGCTGTGTGGCAGCCATTAAAGGTGAGGGCCCACTGCCGCGGCCGCCATTTAATTTTTTTTGCCAGCCAACTTCCAGATCAGCCGGACAAATATGCCCCCAGGTTCGTGCATGCCGCCAACAGGCAGCCTGGTGGGTGCCAGGTCACTGGCCCGGCTGAAACCCGCCCTGGTGGCCCATTGATCCGAACTAAAATCTTCGCAGAGCTCGCAGCGGCTCTCCATTTTAAGTGAAGGGGAGAGACATGGTGACGCACACGCGTCCTGACTTCATCACCACTCCGCTGAGGATTGACAGCGGCGGTAACTTCGTCCCGCCTCCACTTCCGCCCCTCTCATTGTCGATCTTCTGCTTACTGTCCCACTTCTGTCCCCATTATGACTGACTTCTGGTCCACCTGAAAAAAAACAACAAAGTGCTAAATTTCACAAAAGAGGCCACTTTATCCAGTGTGGTGGAAAAAACACTTAAAAAATGGTTTCCGGCAGGCCTGAATTTCAGCCCCATTGGGTCCAAACGGTTAGAACTAAGGACTCCAAGTGACAAGTGGAGGGTAAGTGGGTCCATGTGGACCAAATAAAACCTTATAAAAAAGAGGCAATGCTAAAGTGGTAAGTGACTGACCAGAAATAAAATTTTGCCCACTGATTGGGGGTCCTGACCCAGGAGTATTGTGTATTATAATTCAGATTGTATATGTGGTAAAACCATTGGTTATTGATTTACAAAATGGGCACCGATAGTCCCTACCAATTGGGCTGGTCTGCCAAAGTTTAATCACAGGACAAGATACTGCAGTATGAAGGGAAGCACAGACTTACAGAGGTACTGTGCCTGGAGAACTGGACAAGAGGAAGTAAGCAACAATCCATTTCAAGACTTCAAACAAGGATTCTTGGAATTCAGGATCCAAGAACAAACCTTGATCTCGGACTGGGAATTTGCCAATCTATTGATCCAATATTAAAAATGTGCCCCGGACTGTAAGGATGTGAGATGTGACAGTCAGTCTCTGTAACCCGATCCTGAGAGATGTGTCAGTCAGTCCCTGCAACCCTATCCTGAGAGATGTGTCAGTCAGTCCCTGTAAGCCTATCCTGAGAGATGTGTCAGTCCCTGTAACCCTATCCTGAGAGATGTGTCAGTCAGTCCCTGTAACCCTATCCTGAGAGATGTGTCAGTCAGTCCCTGTAAGCCTATCCTGAGAGATGTGTCAGTCCCTGTAACCCTACCCTGAGAGATGTGTCAGTCCCTGTAACCCTACCCTGAGAGACGTGTCAGTCCCTGTAACCCTATCCTGAGAGATGTGTCAGTCCCCTGTAACCCTATCCTGAGAGATGTGTCAGTCTCTGTAACCCTATCCTGAGAGATGTGTCAGTCAGTCCCTGTAACCCAATCCTGAGAGATGTGTCAGTCAGTCCCTGTAAGCCTATCCTGAGAGATGTGTCAGTCCCTGTAAGCCTATCCTGAGAGATGTGTCAGTCCCTGTAACCCTACCCTGAGAGATGTGTCAGTCCCTGTAACCCTACCCTGAGAGACGTGTCAGTCCCTGTAACCCTATCCTGAGAGATGTGTCAGTCCCCTGTAACCCTATCCTGAGAGATGTGTCAGTCCCTCTAACCCTATCCTGAGATATGTGTCAGTCCCTGTAACCCTATCCTGAGAGATGTGTCAGTCCCTGTAACCCTACCCTGAGAGATGTGTCACTCCCTGTAACCCTACCCTGAGAGATGTGTCAGTCTCTGTAACCCTACCCTGAGAGATGTGTCAGTCCGTGTAACCCTACCCTGAGAGATGTGTCACTCCCTGTAACCCTACCCTGAGAGATGTGTCAGTCTCTGTAACCCTACCCTGAGAGATGTGTCAGTCCGTGTAACCCTATCCTGAGAGATGTGTCAGTCCCTGTAACCCTATCCTGAGAGATGTGTCAGTCCCTCTAACCCTATCCTGAGATATGTGTCAGTCCCTGTAACCCTATCCTGAGAGATGTGTCAGTCCCTGTAACCCTACCCTGAGAGATGTGTCACTCCCTGTAACCCTACCCTGAGAGATGTGTCAGTCTCTGTAACCCTACCCTGAGAGATGTGTCAGTCCGTGTAACCCTACCCTGAGAGATGTGTCACTCCCTGTAACCCTACCCTGAGAGATGTGTCAGTCTCTGTAACCCTACCCTGAGAGATGTGTCAGTCCGTGTAACCCTATCCTGAGAGATGTGTCAGTCCCTGTAACCCTATCCTGAGAGATGTGTCAGTCCCTGTAACCCTATCCTGAGAGATGTGTCAGTTGCTATAACTCGATCCTGTGAGATGTATCAGTCCGTGACACTGGGAATGTTAGCCTGGATTATAGACATAGAGTGTATAAATGTACCTCCAACAGCGCAGCACTCCCTCAGTACTGGCACCGTGTGCTTTGCCGTGGATTATGGGGCTGAAGTGCTAGAGTATATACATCTACCTCCGACAAGTGCAGCACCCTCTCAGTACAGGCACCTGGGGTCGGCCCGGTTTATGGGGCTGAAGTCAGAGAGTATATACATCTACCTCCGACAGTGCTGCGCTCCCTCAGTACTGGAACCAGGAGTGTCAGCATAGATTATGGGACTCAGGTGCTAGAGTATGTACATCTACCTCCAACTGTGCAGCACCCCCTCAGTACTCACCTGGGAATGTCAGTCTCGATTACAAGGCTGAAATCTTTAGAGTGGAATTAAGGATGGGTTTTAATTTTCGGTAACTGTGTTTTGAAGGTTTCACTATAGTTGTGACGTTGTCAATATATTTTTCTAAGGCACCCAATCATTGACTAGATCTCATCTTGGAAGTGGGATGTTTTTAGCGTAATAAGATGTTCAAGGAAGAGCTTGCATTAATTTAGTATATTCCAAACAATCAGGACATCTCCCAATTCTTTACACATCTCGGATCCCTCTGAGATACAGTCACTGTCGGTCTGTAGACAAATGAGGCAGACATTGTGCGCGCAGCAAGATTCCATCAACAGCCATGAGATCAGAGACAGTCAGTTCACCAGTCAGTTGAGGAAGGAATGCTTTCCCCAGGACACTGGTGAGAACTCCCCTCTGCTCTTCTTCCAATAGTGGCCATGGATCTTTAACTTGAACAGGCGGACAGGACCTCGGTTTAAGGTCTCATCCGAAAAACTGAATTTTTGACATTCCAGAGCTTCCTCAGCACTGTCCCTCCGATAGTGCAGCATTCCCTCAGTACTGAACCTCTGACAGTGCAGTACTCCCTCGGTACTGTCCCTCCGACAGTGCAGCGCTCCCCCTGTACTGCCCCTCCGACAGTGCAGCACTCCCTCAGTACTGCCCCCCGACAGTGCAGCACTCCCTCAGTACTGCCCTTCCGACAGTGCAGCACTCCCTCAGTACTGCCTTTCCGACAGTGCAGCACTCACTCAGTACAGCTCCTCCGACAGTGCAGTACACCCTCAGTACGGCCCCTCCGATAATGCAGTGCTTCCTCAGTACTACCCCTCCGACAGTGCAGCACTCCCTCAGTACTGCTGCTTCGACAATGCAGCACTCCCTCAGTACAGCCCCTCCGACAGTGCAGTACTCCCTCAGTACGGCCCCTCCGATAATGCAGTGCTTCCTCAGTACTACCCCTCCGACAGTGCAGCACTCCCTCAGTACTGCTGCTTCGACAGTGCAGCACTCCCTCAGTACTGCCCCTCTGACAGTGCAGCACTCCCTCAGTACTGCCCCTCCGACAGTGCAGCTCTCCCTCAGTACCTGCACCGGGGTTATCAGCCTGGATTATGGGACTCAAATCCTAGAGTATATACATCTACCTCCGACAGTGCAGCATTCCCTCAGTTCTGCCACTGGGACTGTCAGCCTGGATTATGGGCTTACTTATAAATTAACTCATTAAAATAAAAGGCTTCACGGCATTGACTGTAGATGTTCACAGATTTATTAAGCATAAAATGCAAAACAGGTTGTAGATTCTAGATTGACGTACTGGTTTGGACCAGACTGTCAAATTCCAAAGCATTCCAACAGCCACTTTTCAAAGCTTCTGATGTGATGCAGCCCACGTTTCTAAATGACCCAATACCATTAGCTTCTTCCTATGCCCCTGATCAATCACTCCAGTTTTAACAAGTTGCCTTTCTTAACACTTTCCCTTGCTGGCTCACGCTCCCTACCTTCCTCAGGCACCTCCTTCTCTTTAAGCTCTTGCTTCTCACGAAGTTGGCCGTATCTCATCCCTTCTGCAGAACTTGTCTATCCAGTAAAGCTGTCTGACTGTCTCTGACTTCCATTAAAATAGGAAGACTTGTATTGATACAGCGCCTTTCACCACCTCACGTCGCTGCACAGCCAACAAAGTGCTTTTTCAAGTATCATCACTGCTGTAATGTAGGAAATTAGGTTTTACTGTTGGAACCTGCTCATCTCAGCATCTATATTAATGAAATAAAGCAAGCTTGTCTCATGATTTCACTTTTATTCTAACAGAGACTTACTTAGGCGAAAGCTGAGAGTTAATATGAAGAGAAACCAATAGCAGGAGCATCCTAGCCACCCTTTGCTCACAGCAGGGAGATACACGTCTAGTGCATTAGTCTGAACTCACCCCCTCCAACAGCCCCCAGTACTACAGCCCAGGGTTAGAAAGCTCAGCCCTCAGAGCCGGGCGATACACGTCTAGCGCATTAGTCTGAACTCACCCCCTCCAACAGACCCCAGTACTACAGCCCAGGGTTAGAAAGCTCAGCCCTCAGAGCAGGGAGATACATGTCTAGTGCATTACTCTGAACTCACCCCCTCCAACAGACCCCAGTACTACAGCCCAGGGTTAGAAAGCTCAGCCCTCAGAGCAGGGAGATACATGTCTAGTGCATTAGTCTGAACTCACCCCCTCCAACAGACCCCAGTACTACAGCCCAGGGTTAGAAAGCTCAGCCCTCAGAGCAGGATGAGGGGGAGGGAGAGTTCGGCTATCCCAGGAAGGATCCAGCAGGGTGTGTGGAGAGACAGAGAGTTACGCTTGTTATTAAATACATTCACCACGTGTTTGGGGTTTGGTGCGGAGGGAGGTGAAGAATTGAAGACTGCTCCGCTACCTCCAGCTATCCACTCCTGCCACTTTGCTAAGCTGGGCCATAAAATGAAACAGTCTTCAATCCTGTGGTCTCCATCCTCAGCTCACTCTCACTTCTTGCGTCTCCTTTTCGGATTCACGCCCACTTTCATCACTCGACTCCCCGGGATGGACGACAGGATTGCTTTAATCTGTAAATGGGAAGGAATATTTAAATATTACTATCTTTCCTGGTTAGTAGCGCTGCCTCTAGCCCTCTTTCACCTCCTAAGATTGAGACAGTGTTACGGCCCCAGGGATAGATTAATAACACTCACATTGTCCTGCACTATCCCATGGGGGGGATGGAGAGAGAGAGACACAGAGTGGGTCATTGCCCCAGGGATAGATTAATAACACTCACCATGTCCCTCAATGCCCCACTGGGAGATAGAGAGACACAGAGTGGGTCATGGCCCCTGGAATAAATTAATAACACTCACCACGTTTAAACCCGACAGGGAGAGAGAGAGAGAGAGACCAAAAGTGGCCATTGCCCGGGGATGGATTAATAGCACTCACTGCCTTCTCCAAAGCTTCTGTCACCTCAGGATCGGAGGGGCAAAGGTCTCCAGTCACGGAGAACTGCACCGTTCCACCGACGCGTTTCACATCGAAATCTGGAATAACGAGAAAAGATTTGTGCTAGAAATAACAATAACATGTAATTTACAGCATTTTTAACATAGTAAAATGTCCCGAGGCGTTTCACAGGAGTGATTTTCAAACAAAATTTCACACCGAGCCAAGTAAGGAGATATCAGGATGGTGAGCAAAACCTTAGTAAAAGAGGTAGATTTTAAGGAGCGTCTTAAAGGAGTAGAGAGGGTTAGAGAGGTGGAGAGGTTTAGGGAGGGTATTCCAGAGCTTAGGGCCTAGGCAGCTACAGGCACGACCACCAATGGTGGAGCAAATAAAACTGGGGATGCACAAGAGGCCAGAATTGGAGGAGAGCAGAGATTGCGATGGCTTGTCAGGCTGGAGGAGATTACAGAGATAGGGAGGTGCAAGGGCCATGGAGGGAGTGAACACGAGGATGAGAATTATACGGCTGGAGGAAGTTAGCGAGATAGGGAGGTGCAAGGGCCATGGAGGGATTTGAACACGAGGATGAGTATTGTAGGGCTGGAGGACATTACAGAGATAGGTCTATGGAGAGATTTGAAACAAGAATGAGAATTTTAAAATAAAAAGGTCCAAGTGTTAAGTAACACAGTTGCACCAATTCATGGCCCCATGGAACAAACCTTCTTCTGTCCCATTTCAGTGACACACAAGCCCATCCATTTCTTCCCACTGGGTTGTTTCTGGAACATCCACCCTGACTATGTGGACAGGTTGTTAGTCTGACCAGAGCACTACATCAGTTGTGCAGCACAGAAACAGGCCATTCAGCCCAACAGGTCCATGCCAGTGTTTATGGTCCACACGAGTCTCCTCCGACCCTTTTCATCTCACCCCGTCGACATCACCTTCTATTCCTTTCTCTCTCATGTGTTTATCTAGCTTACTCTGTGGTAGCGTCGCTCCATATTCTCACCACTCTCCAGGTAAAGACGTTTTTTGCTGAATTCCCTAATGGAATTATTGGTCACTATTTTATACTTATGGCCCCTAGTTCTGGTCTCGCCCACAAGTGGAAACAACTTCTCTACGTCTACCTTATTGAACCCTTTCATAATCTTAAAGGCCTCCATCAAGTCACTCCTTCACTTTTCTAGAGAAAAGAGCCGAAGTCTGTTCAATTTTTCCTGATAGTTATAACCTCTCAGTTCAGGTATACGAAATAGGAGCAGGAGTCGGTCATATGGCCCCTCGAGCCAGCTCCACCATTCAATAAGATCATGGCTGATCTTCTACATTGGCTCCACTTTCCCACCCTATTGCCATATTCCTGATTCTCTTGTGTGCAAAAATCTATCGATCTAAGTCTTGAATAAACACAATGACTGAGCATCCTCAGCCCTCTGGGGAGAGGATTCCAAAGATTCACAACCCTCTGAGTGAAGAAATTTCTCCTCATCTCTGTCTTAAATGGCCTTCCACTTATTCTGAGACTGTGTCCCCTAGTTACCAGCAAACGCCAGCACCCCTTTATGTGCTTGCCAAACTGGCCAGAGTGGGGGTTCTGAAGGGAGTGAGAGACCCTGACAGGATGATTAATTTTAATCTTCTTCAACACACCTTCGGGGCCGAGGCAGGTTTTCTGAGATCGAGTCCTGACACTTCCTGAAACAAAGGGAAAAGAGAGAGTTAGTACAGAGTGTCCTTTGAGAATCCATGTCCCTGTCGCACGAGGTGAACTTTGACCAGTCAGTGAGCAGCACACAGAGCAGGGAAGGCCCAGGCTCCATCCCTGGCCTGTGCTAAGTTAGCTGATCTCATCCTGTTATGTATGTATTTAAACCTCACCAAAATGTAAGACTTGACATACCTGTTGGAGACCTAAGGGTCACCTGGGACAAGCAGGTATAAAAGGTGATTCACCATGCTGCTTCTCCACTCTGGAGTCTGAATAAAGAGACTAAGGTCACAACAGTTTGAGCTTGCAATACAGTCCTGTGGATTTATTCTGAACATAACAAATTGGCGACGAGTAACGGATCACGAACTTTCGCGCGGTAATGGCTGCTGTTGGTATTCATGAGAGATTTGATGAGGGTGATGATTGGAAAGCCTTCATTGAGCGCCTCGACCAGTACTTCATGGCCAATGAACTGGACAAGGCTGAGACGGCGATCAAAAGCAAGGCGATTCTCCTCACCGTATGTGGGTCTTCGATATATGGCCTGCTCAAAAATTTGCTGGCACTGGTGAGACCAACGGACAAGTCTTACACAGAGCTGTGTACGCTGGTTAGGGAACACCTCAAGCCAAAGGACAGCATCCTGATGGCCAGGTACCGCTTTTACATGCACCATCGCTCCGAGGGCCAGAACGTGGTGAGTTTTGTTGCCGACCTAAGACGCCTTGCGGGGCAGTGCAAATTTGCAGGATCCTTGGGGGAAATGTTGCGGGACTCTTTCGTGCTTGGAATTGACCACGAGGTCATCCTTCGCAAACGGCTGTCTGCCGAATCCCTAGATCTGAGCAAGGCCATCACGATAGTCCAAGCCTTCATATCCACGAGCGATAATACGAAACAGATATCGTCACAGAATCGAAGCTCACCAGCAAGTACTGTGCATAAAATAATATTTTCAGCAGGCAGAACGGTACAGGGCAGGGCCCACACGACTGCAGAGGCCAGACCTAGGCCTAGAATGACTTAAGAGTCCACCATGGGTGTGTGCAGCGGGGAGTCCGGGGACGTCGGAGCGGCATATAAAGGCCCAGCAGTCATCCAGGAGGCGGGATTGTGAGCAGCGGGAGTTCGGGGATGTCGGAGCGGCCTATAAAGGCCCAGCAGTGGTCCAGGAGGTGGGAGTGTGAGCAGCGGGAGTCCGGGGATGTCGGAGCGGCCTATAAAGGCCCAGCAGTCATCCAGGAGGCGGGAGTGTGAGCAGCGGGAGTCCGGCGATATCGGAGCGGCCTATAAAGGCCCAACATCGTCCAGGAGGTGGGAGTGTGAGCAACGGGAGTCCGGGGACATTGGAGCTGCCTATATAGGCTAGCTGGTGCAGCTGGGAGAGATGGAAAAAAAGAAATCGAAAGGTGACGTCACAGCCAGGGGTGTAAGTGATTGGCTGGTGATTGGTAAGTAGTTTTTCTTTTTACTTTATCAGTAAGTAAACTTTTAGCATTGTTGTTGCCAAATTAAGTTAATCTAGAGGTTAAGTCATGGCAGGAGAGCTCGGACATGTGTTATGCTCCTCCTGTACTATGTGAGAAGTCAGGGACGCTTCCGGTGTCCCTGACGTGTATGTGTACGTGTGCGGGAAGTGCATCCGCCTGGAGCTCCGAACAGGCTGCATTGCGGCACTGGAGCTGCGGGTGGGTTTACTCTGGAGCATCCGCGATGCTGAGGATGATGTGAATAGCACGTTTAGTGAGTTGGTCTTACCGCAGGTAAAGGGTACACAGCCAAATAGGGAATGGGTGACCAACAGGAAGAGCAGTGGTAGGAAGGTAGTGCATGGGTCCCCTGCGGTCATCCCCCTGCAAAATCGATACACCGCTTTGGGTACTGTTCGGGAGGATGACTCATCAGGGGAGGGCAGCAGCAGCCAAGTTCATGGCGCCTTGGGTGGTTCTGCTGCACAGGAGGGCAGGAAAAAGAGTGGGAGAGCCATAGTGATAGTGGATTCAATTGTAAGGGGAATAGATAGACGTTTCTGCGGCCGCAACCGAGATTCCAGGATGGTATGTTGTCTCCCTGGTGCAAGGGTCAAGGATGTCCTGGAGCGGGTGCAGGACATTCTGAAAAGGGAGGGTGAATAGCCAGTTGTCATGGTGCATATAGGTAGGTACCAACGATATAGGTAAAAAAACGGGATGAGGTCCTACGAGACGAATTTAGGGAGCTAGAAGCTAACTTAAAAAGTAAGACCTCAAAAGTAGTAATCCCAGGATTGCTACCAGTGCCACATGCTAGTCAGAGTAGGAATCACAGTATAGCTCAGCTGAATAAGTGGCTTGAGGAGTGGTGCAGTAGGGAGGGATTCAAATTCATGGGACATTGGAACCGGTTCTGGGAGAGGTGAGACCAGTACAAACCGGATGGTCTGCACCTGGGCAGGACGGGAACCAATGTCCTAGGGGGAGTGTTTGTTCGTGTTGTTGGGAAGGAGTTAAACTAATATGGCAGGGGGATGGGAACCAATGCAGGGAGAAAGAGGGAAGTAGAATGGGGGCAGAAGCAAAAGATAGAAAGAAGAAAAATAAAAGTGGAGGGCAGAGAAACCCAAGTCATAAAGCAAAAAGGGCCACATTACAGCAAAATTCTAAAGGGGCAAAGTGTGTTAGAAAGACAAGCCTGAAGGCTCTGTGCCTCAATGCGAGGAGTATTCGGAATAAGGTGCATGAATTAACTGCACAGATAGCAGTTAACGGTTATGATGTAATTGGCATCACAGAGACATGGCTTCAGGGTGACCAAGGCTGGGAACTCAACATCCAGGGGTATTCAACATTTAGAAAGGATAGACAGAAAGGAAAAGGAGGCAGGGTAACATTGCTGGTGAAAGAGGAAATTAATGCAATAGTAAGAAAGGACATTAGTTTGGATGATGTGGAATTGGTATGGGTGGAGCTATGGAATACCAAAGGGCAGAAAACGCTAGTGGGAGTTGTGTACAGACCACCAGTAGTAGTGAGGTTGGGACAGCATCAAACAAGAAATTAGGGATGTGTGCAATAAAGGTACAGCAGTTATCATGGGTGACTTTAAACTGCATATTGATTGGGCTAACCAAACTGGTAGCAATGCGGTGGAGGAGGATTTCCTGGAATGTATTAGGGATGGTTTTCTCGACCAATATGTCGAGGAACCAACTAGGGAGCTGGCCATCCTAGACTGGGTGATGTGTAATGAGAAAGGACTAATTAGCAATCTTGTTGTGCGAGGCCCCTTGGGGAAGAGTGACTATAACATGGTAGAATTCTTTATTAAGATGGAGAGTGACACAGTTAATTCAGAAACTAGGGTCCTGAACTTAAGGAAAGGTAACTTCGATGGTATGAGATGTGAATTGGCTAGAATAGACTGGCAAATGATACTTAAAGGGTTGACGGTGGATAGGCAATGGCAAACATTTAAAGATCACATGGATGAACTTCAGCAATTGTACATCCCTGCCTGGAGTAAAAATAAAACGGGGAAGGTGGCTCAACCGTGGCTAACAAGGGAAATTAAGGATAGTGTTAAATCCAAGGAAGAGGCATATAAATTGCCCTGAAAAAGCAGCAAACCTGAGGACTGGGAGAAATTTTTAATTCAGCAGAGGAGGACAAAGGGTTTAATTAAGAGGGGGAAAATAGAGTACGAGAAGAAGCTTGCCGGGAACATAAAAACTGACTGCAAAAGCTTCTATAGCTATGTGAAGAGAAAAAGATTAGTGAAGACAAACATAGGTCCCTTGCAGTCAGATTCAGGTGAATTTATAATGGGGAACAAAGAAATGGCAGACTAGTTGAACAAATACTTTGGTTCTGTCTTCATGAAGAAAGACACAAATAACTTTCCGAAAGTACTAGGGGACCGAGGGTCTCGTGAGAAGGAGGAACTGAAGGATATCCTTATTAGACGGGAAATTGCATTAGGGAAATTGATGGGATTGAAGGCCAATAAATCCCCGGGGCCTGATAGTCTGCATCCCAGAGTACTTAAGGAAGTGGCCCTAGAAATAGTGGATGCATTGGTGATCATTTTCCGACAGTCTATCGACTCCGGATCAGTTCCTATGGACCACTTTTTAAAAAGGGAGGGAGAGAGAAAGCGTGTAATTATAGACCGGTTAGCCTGACATCAGGAGTGGGGAAAATGTTGGAATCAATTGTTAAGGATGAAATAGCAGCGCATTTGGAAAGCAGTGACAGGATCGGTCCAAGTCAGCATGGATTTATGAAGAGGAAATAATGCTTGACATATCTTCTGGAATTTTTTGAGGATGCAACTAGTAGAGTGTTCAAGGGAAAACCAGTGGATGTGGTGTATTTGGACTTTCAAAAGACTTTTGACAAGGTCCCACACAAGAGATTGGTGTGCAAAATCAATGCACATGGTATTGGGGGTAATATACTGACGCGGATAGAGAACTGGTTGGCAGACAGGAAGCAGAGAGTCGGGATAAACGGGTCCTTTTCAGAATGGCAGGCAGTGACTAGTGGAGTGCCGCAGGGCTCAGTGCTGGAACCCCAGCTCTTTACAATAGACATCAATGATTTAGATGAAGGAATTGAGTGTAATATCTCCAAGTTTGCAGATGACACTAAACTGGGTGGCGTGTGAGCTGTGAGGAGAACGCTAAGAGGCTGCAGAGTGACTTGGACAGGTTAGGTGAGTGGGCAAATGCATTGCAGATGCAGTATAATGTGGATAACTGTGAGGTTATCCACTTTGGGTGCAAAAACACGATGACAGAATATTATCTGAATGGCGGCAGATTAGGAAAAGTGGAGGTGCAACGAGACCTGGGTGTCATGGTTCATCAGTCATTGAAAGTTGGCATACAGGTACAGCAGGTGATGAAGAAGGCAAATGGTATGTTGGCCTCATGGCTAGGGGATTTGAGTATAGGAGCAGGGCGGTCTGACTGCAGTTGTACAGGGCCTTGGTGAGGCCTCACCTGGAATATTGTGTTCAGTTTTGGTCTCCTAATCTGAGGAAGGATGTTCTTGCTATTGAGGGAGTGCAGTGAAGGTTCAGCAGACTGATTCCTGGGATGGCTGGACTGACATATGAGGAGAGACTGGATCAACTAGGTCTTTATACATTGGAGTTTAGAAGGATGAGAGGGGATCTCATCGAAATATATGAGTCTGACGGGATGGGACAGGTTAGATGTGGTTCGAATGTTCCTGATGTTGGTGAAGTCCAGAACCAGGGGACACAGTCTTAGGATAAGGGGTAGGCCATTTAGCATTGAGATGAGGAGAAACTTCTTCACTCAGAGAGTTGTTAACCTGTGGAATTCCCTGCCGCAGAGAGTTGTTGATGCCAGTTTCTTGGATATATTCAAGAGGGAGTTAGATATGGCCCTTACGGCTAAGGGGATGAAGGGGTATGGAGAGAAAGCAGGAAAGGGGTACCAAGGGAATGATCAGCTATGATCTTATTGAATGGTGGTGCAGGATCGAAGGGCTGAATGGCCTACTCCTGCACCTATTTTCTATGTTTCTATGAATGCGTATTCATTAGCACCATGTTGGCGCTGCAGGGGTAGTCATAGAGCTCATCAATGTCGATTCAAGCCCTATGTGTGCAAGGGCTGTGGAACAATTTGGCACCACCAGTGAATGTGCAAACGATCTCTGACTCACCACGTGGCAGAGCCAGGAGAGGACAACCGATCCAGCGAGGATCATGCTGAACAAGCAGGACAGGCAACTCAACCTGAGGATGAAGAGGAAGTATATGGGATGCACACCTTCACCACCAAAATCCCTCCAATAATGTTAAAAGTTAAACTTAACAGCACTCCAGTCTCCATGGAACGAGACACGGGGGCGAGTGAATCAGTTATGAGCCAGAAGGCATTCGAGAGGCTGTGGGGCGACAGAGCACAGTGACCCAATCTGATCCCGATTCAGGCAAAGCTGCGCACCTACACCAAGGAACTGATACCAGTTATTGGCAGTGCAGACATAAGAGTATCCCATGAGACAGCAGTGCGTGATTTACCACTGTGGATTGTTTCAGGTGATGGGCCAACACTGCTTGGCAGAAGGTGGATGGGGAAGATTCGATGGAACTGGGAAGACCTCTGTGTACTATCTCTGGTGAAGGACGCCTCCCTTCTCAAATGCTGAGCAAACCCCTGCCTTCAGCTGAACCAGGCATCGAAGTGCAGATCCACTTGCAGATCCCCAAGGCACAGGTCGCTCATCACGACCATGAGGAGGTGAAGATCAACCGAGCAGCAGTACAGGCGCGGTACCCACCACCCAAAGCCGACGACCTATTCGCGATGATGGAAGAGGCTCCAGGTCGACCATGCAGAGTGGGACTCTGGCCGAAACAATCCGAATGCGTTTTCCCGACGCCAGAGGCCAAATCCCTGGGGAGGAAGATCGCGGCAGTCGGCATCATGGACACGGACGAGAGCGCGTCCAGACCACGGGACGAGAGCGCTTCCAGACCACGGGACGAGAGCGCGTCCAGACCACGGGACGAGAGCGCGTCCAGACCACGGGACGAGAGCGCGTCCAGACCACGGGACGAGAGTGCGTTAAGACCACGGGAGGTCACAGCAATGGAATGGAGCAATGTGTCGCCCAGCAAGGAAGACAACTGGGTCTGGGGCAAAGGTAAAGGGGCAGCCGCTGAGAAGGCCTGGAATCCACTACATTCCAATAAGTTGTTTGCACTATGTAACCCATGTGAACGGTCTTTCGCAGCCAATGATGCACTATCATATGGGGTCAGGGGGATCTTACAACAAACTAAAGTAGCGGACAAGCACCAACCGGTCGTATATGTATCTGACAAAGTACTAATAACAAGTGATATGTTATCACACGGGGTCGGGTGTGTTGTCCAGCAAGCCAAGGTAGCGGGTGAACCCCAACCAGTTGTATATGTATCTAACAAAGTATTCGTAGCAAGTGATGTGTTACCGCATGGGGTCGGGAGTGTTGTGCAGCAAGCAAAAGTGGCGGGCGAGCCCCAAATGGTTGAACATGTATCCAATAAGTTAACAAAGGCAGTAGCCTGCATTCACGGGACTAAAGAGACGTACTAAAGAGTGTCCCAATATGTGCTCGAGTCAGACAAGCTGCTCATCCCACAGTTTTGGGAGAGCAGAGGCACCGTTATCGATGCGTTGTTTCGAGAATGTCTAACACTGTAACATGATCCGCCAAGGGCCAGGCACTGAGAACGGCACTAATGCCCTCAGTTAGTTACCGCTGCCCACCACCGAGGTGGAAACGGCGCAGCCTGTAGACCCACTCGCGGTCGTGGAAGTGCTCGAAAGCGAGTGGTCAACTGTAACGGCCCCCCAATTTAGGATCTGGACCAGCCAGGATCCCACGTTACCGCCTGCCAAAGGTGAACTGCTAGACAGGATGTTGCAACTTATCCGTCGCAAAGATGAAAGACCCATCCCAACGTTGCAATGTAAGGCAGGGCGGCTACACACAGTCGGTGGTCCGGGGCCTCCATACCACGGCCCAGGATCCACGGGGACCACGAGGCCTCCCGCCACTACTGAAAGCCTCAATATCAGCCATCCTGGGCTTGCCAGACTTTAGGGTCAGTGACAATAGCAGGCAGCCCAAATCACAAAGCCAAGCACCACGCGTGTCACAATAGACTCCCTACAGACCCGGCTATCCCGGGTGCTACGCAGTCACCAGACAGAATCACTCAGAACCGAGCCTTCCGTATGCCATCAGCAGAGAATGCACCATGATCACACGGCCTCTCCACGCGACATCAGAATAAGTGATGTAGACCATGTTCAGGGCCCCAGTTGGGCCGTTAGCACCGTATTAGCAAAAGGGGGGAGGGGGAGAAATGGAGTGTGTGTGATGAAAACGGAGCATTTGATTATGAAACCATGTACTGGGCTAATGCATAAAGCATTTGGACCAGACCAAACTCTGAACTACAGATAACCAGGAACCACTGTGAAAGGAGCTGGCTCCCAGCGACCCACTAAAACAATCAACCTACCGTCAACACAAGGATGAACCCACCACGTCAAGACTTCAACCTAGGTTATCAACCCGGGGATACAGGGCACCAGATCACCTCAACTTGCAAATAACTTGTACATAAGACTTTGCGGAGGAGTGATGTTATGTATGTATGTAAACCTCACCAAAATGTAAGACTTGCCACTAGGGGGCACACCTGTGGGAAACCTAAGGGTCACCTGTGCACCCTGGGGCAAGCAGATATAAAAGGTGACTCACCATGCTGCTTCCTCACTCTGGAGTCTGAATAAAGAGACCAAGGTCACAACAGTTTGAGCTTACGATACAGTCCTGTGGATTTATTCTGAACATAACACACCCAGTGTGGTATTGAGCCACACACACAGTGGGAAGCCAGGGTTCCTGCTCCTAATGATTGTGCAGTGAGTCCTGTTGGAAGGAATGTTGTTTAATATATATATATATATATATTTATATTTATATATATATGTGTGGATGTGTGTGTGTCTCTCTTCCTCTGTCTGTACATCACCCTCGAGCTCCCTCCCTGAGTGGAAACGGTCCCACAGTGAGAGATTAGTACCAGAAACACTGGGGGAGGGGAGAAGGCCCAGTAGACTGTGGACCCATTACCACAAACTTGTGACTCCTTCACAGAGAGCTGAGTACAGAGAAGGACAGAGACTGAAGCAAGAGGTAGCATCGGTGAAGAGGATGTCCTTAAGAGGGTTTGGAAGGTGGGGTATAACTCCACTCACCCGAGCAGGAACTCCACTCATCTGAGCAGGAAACTCCTCTTACCCGAGCAGGTAACTCTGCTCACCCGAGCAGGTAACTCCCCTCACCCGAGCAGGTAACCCCACTCACCTGAGCAGTTAACTCTAGCGTCCTTGCTGTGTGTGCAGTTATTCACACCCCATGGACTCCCAGAGCACTGATCGAGGGTAGGCTCTGTCCCCAAACACTTGAGGTCACTCAGTAAGATGGCCCCAGTCCTCTCTCCAAAGTAGGTGCCTTCTGTTGCCGACAGGGCAGTCCCACAGTTCAACATTCTGCAGACCACATTCATTGTGTTTAGATCCCAGCCATCATCACATACGGTTCCCCAGATGGATTTACGATAGACCTCAACTCTCCCGGAGCACATGTTGGTACCGTTCACCAGCCGTACGGGCAGCGGACCTGGAGTAGAGACAGGAAGGAGTTAAAACCATTCCGAGTTTGATGAGAATGATCTAGAACTTGCTGTTGTTACGGGTTGGGGCGCAGAAGGCGGGGGTAGAGGTTAGTGAGTGTCTCCAAGCCCCGACAGATCCCATTACTGAACGGACTGGAATCTCAGCCATTCTGCCAATAACAGCACATTTAGAAACCGCCCCCTTATTTAGCCCTCCTAGATACACTTTAATATGGATAGTTTCTGTTAACCTGAAGGCTCCAGGGAGGTTCTGGGGATCGCACACCAACTACTCAATTATCTTACAACAAAAAAAGGGAGAGAAAGCCTTTCCTTATCCGCCGGTTTCAGAGAACTCGGAACAGTGACATAGAATGTACAGCACAGAAACAGGCCATTCCGCCCAACAGGACCATGTCGGTGTTTATTCTCCACACGAACCACTTCCCCCCCCCCACCCCCCCTCTTCAGCTCAACCTCTCACCAAAGCCGTCTATTCCATTAACGTGTGTGGGGAGAGAGGAGTGTGGGATAAGACTGGGTGGGATATTAATGGGTGTGGGGGGTGAGGGGAGAGTGGGATTAGACTGGGTGGGATATTAATGGATGTGGCGAGTAAGGGGAGAGTGGGATTAGACTGGGTGCGATATTAATCTGTGTGGGGAGTGAGGTAAGAATGGGATTAGACTGGGGGTGGATATTAATGGGTGTGGGGAGTGAGGGGAGAGTGGGATTAGACTGGGTGGAATATTAATGGGTGTGGGGGGTGAGGGGAGAGTGGGATTAGACTGGGTGGGATATTAATGGGTGTGGCGAGTAAGGGGAGAGTGGGGTTAGACTGGGTGCGATATTAATCTGTGTGGGGAGTGAGGTAAGAATGGGATTAGACTGGGGGTGAATATTAATGGGTGTGGGGAGTGAGGAGAGAGTGGGATTAGACTGGGTGGGATATTAATGGGTGTGGGGAGTGAGGGAAGAGTGGGATTAGACTGGGTGGGATATTAATGGGTGTGGGGAGTGAGGGAAGAGTGGGATTAGACTGGGTGGGATATTAATGGGTATGAGGAGTGAGGGGAGAGTGGGATTAGACTGGGTGGGATATTAATTGGGGTGGGGAGTGAGGGAAGAGTGGGATTACACTGGGTGGGGTATTAATGGGTGTGGGGAGAGTGGGATTAGATTGGGTGGGATATGAATGGGTGTGGGGAGTGAAGGGGAGAGTGGGATTAGATAGGGTGGGATATTAATGGGTATGGGGCATGTGGGATTAGACAGGGTGGGTTATTAATGGATGTGGGGAGAGTGGGATTAGACTGGGTGGGACATTAATGAGTGTGAGGAGTAAAGCGGAGAATGGGATTCGACTGGATGGGATATTAAAGGGTGTGGGGAGTGTGGGGAGTGAGGGGAGAGTGGGATTAGACTGGGTGGGATATGAAAAGTTGTGGGGAGTGAAGGGGAGGGTGGGATTAAACTGGGTGGGATATTAATGGGTGTGGGAAGTGAGGGGAGAGTGGGATTCGACCGGGTGGGATAGTAAAATGCGTGTGGGGAGTGAGGGGAGAGTGGGATTAGACTGGGTGCGATATTAATGGGTGTGGGGAGTGAACGGACAGTGGGATTATATTAATGGGTGCTAGGGAGTGAAGGGGAGAGTCGGATTAGACTGGGTGGGATATTAATGGGTTTATGCAGTGAGGGGAGAGTGGGATTAGAGTGGGTGGGATATTAATGGGTGAGGAGAGAGTGGGATTAGACTGGCTGGGATACTGATGGGTGTGGGGAGTGAGGGATTAGATTGGGTGGAATATTAACGGGTGTGGGGAGTGAAGGGGAGAGTGGGATTAGTCTGGGTGGGATATTAATCGGTGTGGGGAGTGAGGGGAGAGTGGGATTAGACTGGATGGGATATTAATGGGTGCAGGGAGTGAGGGGAGAGTGGGATTCGACTGGGTGAGATATTAAAGGGTGTGGGGAGTGAGCAGAGAGTGGGTTTAGACCGGGTTGGATATTAATTGATGTGGGGAGTGAGGGAAGAGTGGGATTAGACTGGGTGGGATATTAATGGGTGTGGGGAGTGAGGTAATAGTGGGATTAGACAGGGTGCGATATTGAAGGGTGCAGGGAGTGAGAGAAGAGTGGGATTGGACTGGGTGGGATATTAATGATGTGGGGAGTGAGGGGAGAGTGGGATTAGACTGGATGGGATATTAATGGCTGTGGGGAGTGAGGGAAGAGAGGGATTAGACTGGGTGGGATACTGATGGGTGAGGGAGAGTGGGATTAGACTGGGTGGGATATTAATGGGTGTGGGGAATGTGGGATTAGATTGGGTGGGATATGAAAGGGTGTGGGGAGTGAAGGGGAGAGTGGGATTAGTCTGGGTGGGATATTAATGGGTGCAGGGAGTGAGGAGACAATGGGATTAGACTGGGTGAGATATTAATGTGCGGGGAGGGTGGGATTATACTGGTGGGATATTAATGGGTGTGGGGAGTGAGCGGAGAGTAGAATTAGACTAGATGGGATATTAAACGGTTTGGGGTATGAGGGGAGAGTGGGATTAGACTGGGTGGGATATTAATGGGTGCAGGGAGTGAGGAGACAATGGGATTAGACTGGGTGAGATATTAATGTGCGGGGAGGGTGGGATTATACTGGTGGGATATTAATGGGTGTGGGGAGTAAGCGGAGAGTAGAATTAGACTAGATGGGATATTAAAGGGTTTGGGGTATGAGGGGAGAGTGGGATTAGACCGGGTTGGATATTAATGGGTGTGGGGATTGAGCGGAGTGTGGGATTAGACTGGGTGGGATATTAAAGGGTGTGGGAAGTGAGGGGAGAGTGGGATTAGACTGGGTGGAATATTAATGGGTGTGGGGAGTGAGTAGAAGAGTAGGATTAGAGTGGGAGGGATATGGGGAGTGAGGGGAGAGTGGGATTAAACTGGGTGGGATATTAATGGGTGTGGGAAGTGAGCAGGAGAGTGGGATTAGACTGGGTGCGATATTAATCGGTGTGGGGAGTGAGGGGAGAGTGGATTTAGACTGGGTGGGATATTAAAGGGTATGGGGAGTATGGGATTCGACTGGGTGGGTTATTAATGGGTTTGAGGAGTGAGTAGAAGAGTAGGATTAGAGTGGGAGGGATATTATTGGGTGTGGGGAGTGAGGGGAATGTGGGATTAGACTGGGTGTGATAGTAATGGGTGTGGGGAGTGAATGGACAGTGGGATTAGACTGGGTGGGATATTAATGGGTGATAGGGAGTGAAGGGGAGAGTTGGATTAGACTGGGTGGGATATTAATGGGTGTATGCAGTGAGGGGAGAGTGGGATTCGAGTGGGTGGGATATTAATGGGTGTGGAGAGTGAGGGGAGAGTGGGAATAGAATGGGTAGGGTATTAATGGTGGGAGTGAGCGAATAGTGGGATTAGACAGGGTGGGATATTAAAGGGTGCAGGGAGTGAGAGAAGAGTGGGATTAGACTGGGTGGGATACTGATGAGTGTGGGGAGTGAGCGAGTGTGGGATTAGACTGGGTGAGATATTAATGGGTGTGGGGAGTGTGGGATTAGATTGGGTGGGATATGAAAGGGTGTGCGGAGTGAAGGGGAAAGTGGGATTAGTCTGGGTGGGATATTAATCGGTGTGGGGAGTGAGGGGAGAGTGGGATTAGACTGGGTGGGATATTAATGGGTGCAGGGAGTGAGGGGAGAGTGGGATTAGACTGGGTGGGATATTAATGGGTGTGGGGAGTGTGGGATTAGATTGGGTGGGATATGAAAGGGTGTGGGCAGTGAAGGGGAGAGTGGGATTAGTCTGGGTGTTTTATCAATCGGTGTGGGGAGTGAGGGGAGAGTGGGAATTGACTGGGTGGGATATTAATGGGTGCAGGGAGTGAGGGGAGAGTGGGATTAGACTGGTGGGATATTAATGGGTGTGGGGAGTGAGGGGAGAGTGGGATTAGACTGGGTGGGATATTAATGGGTGCAGGGAGTGAGGGGAGAGTGGGATTAGACTGGGTGGGATATTAATGGGTGCAGGGAGTGAGGGGAGAGTGGGATTAGACTGGGTGGGATATTAATGGGTGCAGGGAGTGAGGGGAGAGTGGGATTAGACTGGGTGCGATATTAATGGGTGTGGGGAGTGAACGGACAGTGGGATTAGACTGGGTGGGATATTAATGGGTTTCTGCATTGAGGGGAGAGTGGGATTAGACTGGGTGGGATATTAATGGGTGAGGGGAGAGTGGGATTAGACTGGCTGGGATACTGATGGGTGTGGGGAGTGAGGGATTAGATTGGGTGGGATATTAGCGGGTGTGGTGAGTGAAGGGGAGAGTGAGATTAGTCTGGGTGGGATATTAATCGGTGTGGGGAGTGAGGGGAGAGTGGAATTAGACTGGGTGAGATATTAATGGGTGTGGGGAGTGAGGGGAGAGTTCGATTAGACTGGATGGGATATTAATGGGTGCAGGGAGTGAGAGGAGAGTGGGAAACGACTGGATGAGATATTAATGGGTGTGGGGAGTGAAGGGAGAGTGGGATTGGACTGGATGAGATATTAATGGGTGTGGGGAGTGAGGGGATAGTGGGATCAGACTGGTGGGATATTAATGGGTGTGGGGAGTGAGCGGAGAGTAGAATTAGACTAGGTGGCATAATAAAGGATGTGGGGAATGAGCAGGAGAGTGGGATTAGACCGGGTGGGAGATTAATGAGTGAGGGGAGTGAAGGGGAGAGTCGGATTAGACTGGGTGCGATATTAATGGGTGTGGGGAGTGAACGGACAGTGGGATTAGACTGGGTGGGATATTAATGGGTTTATGCAGTGAGGGGAGAGTGGGATTAGACTGGGTGGGATATTAATGGGTGAGGGGAGAGTGGGATTAGACTGGCTGGGATACTGATGGGTGTGGGGAGTGAGGGATTAGATTGGGTGGAATATTAACGGGTGTGGGGAGTGAAGGGGAGAGTGGGATTAGTCTGGGTGGGATATTAATCGGTGTGGGGAGTGAGGGGAGAGTGGGATTAGACTGGATGGGATATTAATGGGTGCAGGGAGTGAGGGGAGAGTGGGATTCGACTGGGTGAGATATTAAAGGGTGTGGGGAGTGAGCAGAGAGTGGGTTTAGACCGGGTTGGATATTAATTGATGTGGGGAGTGAGGGAAGAGTGGGATTAGACTGGGTGGGATATTAATGGGTGTGGGGAGTGAGGGGAGAGTGGAATTAGACTGGTGGGATATTAATGGGTGTGGGGAGTGAGGGGAGAGCGGAATTAGACTGGGTGGGCTATTAACTGTGTGGGGAGTGAGGGAATAGTGGGATTAGACTGGGTGGAATATTAAAGGGTGTGGGGATTGAAAGGGAGAGTCGGATTAGACTGGATCGGATAGTAATGGTTGTGGAGAGTGAGGTGAGAGTGGGATGAGACTGGGTGGGATATTAATGGGTGTGGGGAGTGAGGCGAGAGTGGGATTAGACTGGGTGGGATATTAATGGTGTGGGGAGTGAGGGGCGAGTGGGATAAGACTGGGTGGGATATTAATGGTTGTGGGGTATGTAAGATTAGACTGGTGCGATATTAAAGGGTGTGGGGAGTGAAGGGGAGAGTCAGATTAGACTGGGTGGTATATTAATGGGTGTATAGAGTGAGGGGAGAGTGGGATTAGACTGAGTGAGATATTAATGGGTGATGGCTGTTGAAAAAGAGAGTCGGATTAGACTGCGTGGGATATTAATGGGTGCATGGAGTGAGGGATGAGTGGGGAGTGAGGGAATAGTGGGATTAGACTGGGTGGGATATTAAAGGGTGCGGGATGTGAAGGGAGAGTGGGATTCGACCGGGTGGGATATTAATGGGTGTGGGGAGTGAGGGGAGAGTGGGATTAGACTGGGTGGAATATTAAAGGGCGTGGGGATTGAGGGGAGAGTGGGATTAGACTGGGTGGAATATTAATGGGTGTGGGGAGTGAGGGTAGGTGGGATTAGACTGGGTGGGATATTAATGGATGTGCGGAGTAAAGGGGAGAGTGGGATTGGACTGGGTGGTATATTAATGGCTGTGGGGAGTGAGGGGAGAGTGGGATGAGACTGTGCGGGAAATTAATGGGTGTGGGGATTGAGCAGCAGAGTGAGATTAGGCCGGGTGGATTATTAATGGGTGTGGGGAGTGAAAGCGAGTGTGGGATTAGACTGCGTGGGATATTAATGGGTGATGGGGAGTGAGCAAGAGAGTGGGATTAGACCAGGTGGGATATTAATGGGTGTGGGCAGTGAAGGGGAGAGTGGGATTAGACTGGCTGGGATATTAATGGGTGTGGGGAGTGAGGCGAGAGTGGGATTAGACTGGGTGGGATATTAATGAGTGTGGGGAATGAGCAGGAGAGTGGGATTAGACCGAGTGGGAGATTAATGAGTGAGGGGAGTGAAGGGGAGAGTCTGATTAGACTGGGTGCGATATTAATGGGTGCGGGGAGTGAACGGACAGTGGGATTAGACTGGGTGGGATATTAATGGGTTTATGCAGTGAGGGGAGAATGGGATTAGACTGGGTGGGATATTAATGGGTGAGGAGAGAGTGGGATTAGACTGGCTGGGATACTGATGGGTGTGGGGAGTGAGGGATTAGATTGGGTGGAATATTAACGGGTGTGGGGAGTGAAGGGGAGAGTGGGATTAGTCTGGGTGGGATATTAATCGGTGTGGGGAGTGAGGGGAGAGTGGGATTAGACTGGATGGGATATTAATGGGTGCAGGGAGTGAGGGGAGAGTGGGATTCGACTGGGTGAGATATTAAAGGGTGTGGGGAGTGAGCAGAGAGTGGGTTTAGACCGGGTTGGATATTAATTGATGTGGGGAGTGAGGGAAGAGTGGGATTAGACTGGGTGGGATATTAATGGGTGTGGGGAGTGAGGGGAGAGTGGAATTAGACTGGTGGGATATTAATGGGTGTGGGGAGTGAGGGGAGAGTGGAATTAGACTGGGTGGGCTATTAACTGTGTGGGGAGTGAGGGAATCGTGGGATTAGACTGGGTGGAATATTAAAGGGTGTGGGGATTGAAAGGGAGAGTCGGATTAGACTGGATCGGATAGTAATGGGTGTGGAGAGTGAGGGGAGAGTGGGATGAGACTGGGTGGGATATTAATGGGTGTGGGGAGTGAGGCGAGAGTGGGATTAGACTGGGTGGGATATTAATGGTGTGGGGAGTGAGGGGCGAGTGGAATAAGACTGGGTGGGATATTAATGGTTGTGGGGTATGTAAGATTAGACTGGTGCGATATTAAAGGGTGTGGGGAGTGAAGGGGAGAGTCAGATTAGACTGGGTGGTATATTAATGGGTGTATAGAGTGAGGGGAGAGTGGGATTAGACTGAGTGGGATATTAACGGGTGATGGCTGTTGAAAAAGAGAGTCGGATTAGACTGCGTGGGATATTAATGGGTGCATGGAGTGAGGGGTGAGTGGGGAGTGAGGGAATAGTGGGATTAGACTGGGTGGGATATTAAAGGGTGCGGGATGTGAAGGGAGAGTGGGATTCGACCGGATGGGATATTAATGGGTGTGGGGAGTGAGGGGAGAGTGGGATTAGACTGGGTGGAATATTAAAGGGTGTGGGGATTGAGGGGAGGGTGGGATTAGACTGGGTGGAATATTAATGGGTGTGGGGAGTGAGGGTAGGTGGGATTAGACTGGGTGGGAAATTAATGGGTGTGGGGAGTGAGGGGAGATTGGGATTAGACTGGGTGGAATATTATTGTATGTGCGGAGTAAAGGGGAGAGTGGGATATGGCTGTGGGGAGTGAGGGGAGAGTGGGATGAGACTGTGCGGGAAATTAATGGGTGTGGGGAGTGAGCAGCAGAGTGAGATTAGGCCGGGTGGGTTATTAATGGGTGTGGGGAGTGAAAGCGAGAGTGGGATTAGACTGCGTGGGATATTAATGGGTGATGGGGAGTGAGCAAGAGAGTGAGATTAGACCGGGTGGGATATTAATGGGTGTGGGCAGTGAAGGGGAGAGTGGGATTAGACTGGGTGGGATATTAATGGTGTGTGGAGTGAGGGAATAGTGGGATTAGACTGGGTGGGTTAGCAAAGGGTGCGGGGAGTGAAGGGAAAGTGGGATTAGTCTGGGTGGGATATTAATGGGTGTGGGGAGTGAAGGGGAGAGTCAGATTAGACTGGGTGGTATATGAATGGGTGTATAGAGTGAGGGGTAAGTGGGATTAGACTGAGTGGGATATTAATGGGTGTGGGGAGTGAGTGGAGAGTGGGATTAGACCGGGTGGGATATTAATGGTTTTGGGGAGTGAGGGGAGAGTGGGATTCGACTGGGTGGGATATTAATGGGTGTGGTGCGTGAAGCAGAGAGTGGGATTGGACTGGGTGGAATATTAATGGTTTTGGGGAGTGAGGGGAGAGTGGGATTAGACCAGGTGGGATAGCAAAGGGTGCGGGGGGTGAAGGGAAAGTGGGATTAGTCTGGGTGGGATATTAACGGGTGTGGGGAGTGAAGGGGAAAGTCAGATTAGACTGGGTGGTATATTAATGGGTGTGGGGAGTGAGGGGAGAGTGGGATTAGACCGGGTGGGATATTAATGGGTGTGCGGAGGGAGGGGAGAGTGGGATTAGACTGGGTGGGATATTAATGGGTTTGGGGAGTGAGGGGAGAGTGGGATTCGACTGGGTGGGATATTAATGGGTGTGGTGCGTGAAGCAGAGAGTGGGATTGGACTGGGTGGAATATTAATCGTTGTGGGAAGTGAGGGGAGAGTGGGATTAACCTGGGCGGGATATTAATGGGTGTTGGGAGTGAGCAGGAGAGTGGGATTATACTGGGTGGGATATTAATGGGTGATGGGTATTGAAAGGGAGAGTCGGATTAGACTGCGTGGGATATTAATGGGTGTATGGAGTGAGGGGGAGTGGGGAGTGAGGGAATAGTGGGATTAGACTGGGTGGGATATTAAAGGGTGCGGGGAGTGAAGGGAAAGTGGGATTAGACTGGGTGTGATATTAAAGGGTGTGGGGAGTGAGGGGAGAGTGGGATTAGACCGGGTTGGATATTAATGGATGTGGGGAGTGAGGGAAGAGTGTGATTAGACTGGGTGGAATATTAAAAGGTGTGGGGATTGAGGGGAGTGTGGGATTAGACTGGGTGGGATATTAAAGGGTGTGTGGAGTGAGGGGAGGTGGGATTAGACTGGGTGGGATATTAATGGATGTGGGGAGTGAAGGTGAGAGTGGGATTGGACTGGGTGGTATATTAATGGCTGTGGGGAGCGAGGGGAGAGTGGGATGAGACTGGGCGGGATATCAATGGGTGTGGGGAGTGAGCAGCAGAGTGGGATTAGGCTGGGTGGGGTATTAATGGGTGTGGGGAGTGTAAGGGAGAGTGGGATTAGACTGGGTGGGATATTAATGGGTGTATGGAGTGAGGGGCGAGTGGGATTAGACTGGGTGGGATAGTAATGGGTGTGGGGAATGAGCAAGAGAGTGGGATTAGACCGGGTGGGAGATTAATTGGTGTGGGCAGTGAAGGGGAGAATGGGATTAGACTGGGTGGGATATTAAAGGCTGATGGGGATTGAAAGTGAGAGTCGGATTAGACTGGATCGGATATTAATGGGTGTGGGGAGTGTGGGATTAGACTGGGTGGGATATTAATGGGTGTGGGGAGTGTGGCGAGAGTGGGATTAGACTGGGTGGGATATTAATGGTGTGAGGAGTGAGGGAATAGTGGGATTAGACTGGGTGGGATAGCAAAGGGTGCGGGGAGTGAAGGGGAGAGTCAGATTAGACTGGGTGGGATATTAATGGGTGTATAGAGTGAGGGGAGAGTGGGTTTAGACTGAGTGGGATATTCATGGGTATGGGGAGTGAGCAGGAGAGCGGGATTAGGCCAGTTCGGATATTAATGGGTGTGGGGAGTGAAGGGGAGAGTGGGATTATACTGGGTGGGATATTAATGGGTGATGGGGATTAAAAGGGAGAGTCGGATTAGGCTGGATGGGATATTAATGGGTGTATGGAGTGAGGGGAGAGTGGGATTAGACTGGGTGGGATATTAATGAGTGTGGGGAGTGAGGGGAGCGACGGATTCGACTGGATGGGTTATTAATGGGGGTGGGGAGTGAGGCAAGAGTGGGATTAGACTGGGTGAAGGGAGTGAGGGGCGAGTGGGATTAGATTGGGTGGCATATTCATGGGTTTGGGGAGTGAGGTGAGAGTGGGATTAGACTGGGTGGGATACTAATGGATGTGGGGAGAGAGGGGAGTGTGGAATTAGACTGTGTGGGATTTTAAAGGGTGTGGGGATTGAGGGAAGAGTGGGATTAGACTGGGTGGGATATTAATGGCTGTGGGGAGTGAGTGGGGGAGTGGGATTAGACAGGGCGGGATATGAATGGGTGTGGGGAGTGAGCAGGAGAGTGGGATTAGGCCGGGTGGGTTATTAATGGGTTTGGGGAGTGAAGGGGAGAGTGGGATTAGACTGGGTGGTATATTAATGGGTGATGGGGAGTGAAAGGGAGAGTCGGATTAGACTGGGTGGGATATTAATGGGTGTAATGAGATTGGGGAGAGTGGGATTAGACTGGGTGGGATATTAATGGGTGTATGAAGCGAAGGGGAGAGTGGGATTAAACTGGGTGGGATATTAATGGGTGATGGGGATTGAAAGGGAGAGTCGGATTAGACTGGATGGGATATTAATGGGTGCATGGAGTGAGGGGTGAGTGGGATAAGACTGGCTGGGATATTAATGGGGGTGGGGAGTGGGATTAGACCGGGTGGGATATTAATGGGTGTAGGCAGTGAAGGGGAGAGTGGGATCAGACTGCGTGGGATATTAATGGGTGATGGGGATTGAAAGGGAGAATCGGATTAGACTGGATCGGATGTTAATGGGTGTGGCGAGTGAGGCGAGAGTGGGATTAGACTTGGTGGGATATTATTGGTGTGGGGAGTGAGGGGAGAGTGGTATTTGACTGGGTGGGATATTAATGGGTTTGGGGAGTGAGGGGAGAGTGGGATTCGACTGGGTGGGATATTAATGGGTGTGGTGCGTGAAGCAGAGAGTGGGATTGGACTGGGTGGAATATTAATCGTTGTGGGGAGTGAGGGGAGAGTGGGATTAGCCTGGGCGGGATATTAATGGGTGTGGGGAGTGAGCAGGAGAGTGGGATTATACTGGGTGGGATATTAATGGGTGATGGGTATTGAAAGGGAGAGTCGGATTAGACTGCGTGGGATATTAATGGGTGTATGGAGTGAGGGGTGAGTGGAGAGTGAGGGAATAGTGGGATTAGACTGGGTGGGATATTAAAGGGTGCGGGGAGTGAAGGGAAAGTGGGATTAGACTGGGTGCGATATTAAAGGGTGTGGGGAGTGAGGGGAGAGTGGGATTAGACCGGGTTGGATATTAATGGATGTGGGGAGTGAGGGAAGAGTGTGATTAGACTGGGTGGAATATTAAAAGGTGTGGGGATTGAGGGGAGTGTGGGATTAGACTGGGTGGGATATTAAAGGGTGTGGGGAGTGAGGGGAGGTGGGATTAGACTGGGTGGGATATTAATGGATGTGGGGAGTGAAGGTGAGAGTGGGATTGGACTGGGTGGTATATTAATGGCTGTGGGGAGCGAGGGGAGAGTGGGATGAGACTGGGCGGGATATCAATGGGTGTGGGGAGTGAGCAGCAGAGTGGGATTAGGCCGGGTGGGGTATTAATGGGTGTGGGGAGTGTAAGGGAGAGTGGGATTAGACTGGGTGGGATATTAATGGGTGTATGGAGTGAGGGGCGAGTGGGATTAGACTGGGTGGGATAGTAATGGGTGTGGGGAATGAGCAAGAGAGTGGGATTAGACCGGGTGGGAGATTAATTGGTGTGGGCAGTGAAGGGGAGAATGGGATTAGACTGGGTGGGATATTAATGGCTGATGGGGATTGAAAGTGAGAGTCGGATTAGACTGGATCGGATATTAATGGGTGTAGGGAGTGTGGGATTAGACTGGGTGGGATATTAATGGGTGTGGGGAGTGTGGCGAGAGTGGGATTAGACTGGGTGGGATATTAATGGTGTGAGGAGTGAGGGAATAGTGGGATTAGACTGGGTGGGATAGCAAAGGGTGCGGGGAGTGAAGGGGAGAGTCAGATTAGACTGGGTGGGATATTAATGGGTGTATAGAGTGAGGGGAGAGTGGGTTTAGACTGAGTGGGATATTCATGGGTATGGGGAGTGAGCAGGAGAGCGGGATTAGGCCAGTTCGGATATTAATGGGTGTGGGGAGTGAAGGGGAGCGACGGATTCGACTGGATGGGTTATTAATGGGGGTGGGGAGTGAGGCAAGAGTGGGATTAGACTGGGTGAAGGGAGTGAGGGGCGAGTGGGATTAGATTGGGTGGCATATTCATGGGTTTGGGGAGTGAGGTGAGAGTGGGATTAGACTGGGTGGGATACTAATGGATGTGGGGAGAGAGGGGAGTGTGGAATTAGACTGTGTGGGATTTTAAAGGGTGTGGGGATTGAGGGAAGAGTGGGATTAGACTGGGTGGGATATTAATGGCTGTGGGGAGTGAGTGGGGGAGTGGGATTAGACAGGGCGGGATATTAATGGGTGTGGGGAGTGAGCAGGAGAGTGGGATTAGGCCGGGTGGGTTATTAATGGGTTTGGGGAGTGAAGGGGAGAGTGGGATTAGACTGGGTGGTATATTAATGGGTGTATGGAGATTGGGGAGAGTGGGATTAGACTGGGTGGGATATTAATGGGTGTATGGAGCGAAGGGGAGAGTGGGATTAAACTGGGTGGGATATTAATGGGTGATGGGGATTGAAAGGGAGAGTCGGATTAGACTGGATGGGATATTAATGGGTGCATGGAGTGAGGGGTGAGTGGGATAAGACTGGCTGGGATATTAATGGGGGTGGGGAGTGGGATTAGACCGGGTGGGATATTAATGGGTGTAGGCAGTGAAGGGGAGAGTGGGATCAGACTGCGTGGGATATTAATGGGTGATGGGAATTGAAAGGGAGAATCGGATTAGACTGGATCGGATATTAATGGGTGTGGTGAGTGAGGCGAGAGTGGGATTAGACTTGGTGGGATATTATTGGTGTGGGGAGTGAGGGAAGAGTGGTATTTGACTGGGTGGGATATTAAAGGGTGCATGGAGTGAGAAAAGAGTGGGATTAGACTGGGTGGTATATTAATGGTGTGGGGAGTGAGGGGAGAGTAGGATTAGACTGGGTGGGATACTGATGGGTGTGGGGAGTGAGGGAGAGTGGGATTAGACTGGGTGGGATAATGATGGATGTGGGGAGTGAGGGAGAGTGGGATTAGACTGGGTGGGATATTAATGGGTGTGGGGAGTGAGGGGAGAGTGGAATTAGACTGGGTGGGATATTAATGGGTGTGGGGAGTGAGGTAATAGTAGGATTAGACAGGGTGCGATATTGAAGGGTGCAGGGAGTGAGAGAAGAGTGGAATTGGACTGGGTGGGATATTAATGATGTGGGGAGTGAGGGGAGAGTGGGATTAGACTGGATGGGATATTAATGGCTGTGGGGAGTGAGGGAAGAGAGGGATTAGACTGGGTGGGATACTGATGGGTGTGGGGAGTGAGGGAGAGTGGGATTAGACTGGGTGGGATATTAATGGGTGTGGGGAATGTGGGATTAGATTGGGTGGGATATGAAAGGATGTGGGGAGTGAAGGGGAGAGTGGGATTAGTCTGGTGGGATATTAATCGGTGTGGGGAGTGAGGGGAGAGTGAGATTAGACTGGGTGGGATATTAATGGGTGCAGGGAGTGAGGAGACAGTGGGATTAGACTGGGTGAGATATTAATATGCGGGGAGAGTGGGATTATACTGGTGGGATATTAATGGGTGTGGGGAGTGAGCGGAGAGTAGAATTAGACTAGGTGGGATATTAAAGGGTTTGGAGTATGAGGGGAGAGTGGGTTTAGACCGGGTTGGATATTAATGGGTGTGGGGATTGAGCGGAGTGTGGGATTAGACTGGGTGGGATATTAAAGGGTGTGGGGAGAGTGGGATTAGACTGGGTGGAATATTAATGGGTGTGGGGAGTGAGTAGAAGAGTAGGATTAGAGTGGGAGGGATATGGGGCATAGGGAGTGAGGGGAGAGTGGGATTAAACTGGGTGGGATATTAATGGGTGTGGGAAGTGAGCAGGAGAGTGGGATTAGACTGGGTGTGATATTAATCGGTGTGGGGAGTGAGGGGAGAGTGGATTTAGACTGGGTGGGATATTAAAGGGTATGGGGAGTATGGGATTCGACTGGGTGGGTTATTAATGGGTTTGAGGAGTGAGTAGAAGAGTAGGATTAGAATGGGAGGGATATTATTGGGTGTGGGGAGTGAGGGGAATGTGGGATTAGACTGGGTGTGATAGTAATGGGTGTGGGGAGTGAACGGACAGTGGGATTAGACTGGGTGGGATATTAATGGGTGATAGGGAGTGAAGGGGAGAGTTGGATTGGACTGGGTGGGATATTAATGGGTGTATGCAGTGAGGGGAGAGAGGGATTAGAGTAGGTGGGATATTAATGGGTGTGGAGAGTGAGGGGAGAGTGGGAATAGAATGGGTATGGTATTAATGGTGGGAGTTTGCGAATAGTGGGATTAGACAGGGTGGGATATTAAAGGGTGCAGGGAGTGAGAGAAGAGTGGGATTAGACTGGGTGAGATGTTAATGGGTGTGGAGAGTGAGGGGAGAGTAGGATTAGACTGGGTGGGATATTAATGGGTGTGGGGAGTGAGGGGAGAGTGGTATTTGACTGGGTGGGATATTAATGGGTGTGGGGAGTGAGGTAATAGTGGGATTAGACAGGGTGCGATATTGAAGGGTGCAGGGAGTGAGAGAAGAGTGGGATTAGACTGGGTGGGATACTGATGGGTGTGGGGAGTGAGGGAGAGTGGGATTAGACTGGGTGGGATATTAATGGGTGTGGGGAGTGTGGGATTAGATTGGGTGGGATATGAAAGGGTGTGCAGAGTGAAGGGGAGATTGGGATTAGTCAGGGTGGGATATTAATTGGTGTGGGGAGTGAGGGGAGAGTGGGATTAGACTGGGTGGGATATTAATGGGTGCAGGGAGTGAGGGGAGAGTGGGATTAGACTGGTGGGATATTAACGGGTGTGGGGAGTGAGGGAAGAGTGGGATTAGACTGGGTGGGATACTGATGGGTGTGGGGAGTGAGGGAGAGTGGGATTAGACTGGGTGGGATATTAATGGGTGTGGGGAGTGTGGGATTAGATTGGATGGGATATGAAAGGGTGTGGGGAGTGAAGGGGAGAGTGGGATTAGTCTGGGTGTTTTATTAATCGGTGTGGGGAGTGAGGGGAGAGTGGGATTAGACTGGGTGGGATATTAATGGGTGCAGGGAGTGAGGGGAGAGTGGGATTAGACTGGTGGGATATTAATGAGTGTGGGGAGTGAGGGAAGAGTGGGATTAGACTGGGTGGGATACTGATGGGTGTGGGGAGTGAGGGAGAGTGGGATTAGACTGGGTGTGATATTAATGGGTGTGGGGAGTGTCGGATTAGATTGGATGGGATATGAAAGGGTGTGGGGAGTGAAGGGGAGAGTGGGATTAGTCTGGGTGTTTTATTAATCGGTGTGGGGAGTGAGGGGAGAGTGGGATTAGACTGGGTGGGATATTAATGGGTGCAGGGAGTGAGGGGAGAGTGGGATTAGACTGGTGGGATATTAATGAGTGTGGGGAGTGAGCGGAGAGTGGGATTAGACTGGGTGCGATATTAATGGGTGTGGGGAGTGAACGGACAGTGGGATTAGACTGGGTGGGATATTAATGGGTTTATGCAGTGAGGGGAGAGTGGGATTAGACTGGGTGGGATATTAATGGGTGTGGGGAGTGAGGGGAGAGTGGGATTAGACTGGCTGGGATACTGATGGGTGTGGGGAGTGAGGGATTAGATTGGGTGGGATATTAGCGGGTGTGGTGAGTGAAGGGGAGAGTGGGATTAGTCTGGGTGTTTTATTAATCGGTGTGGGGAGTGAGGGGAGAGTGGGATTAGACTGGGTGGGATATTAATGGGTGCAGGGAGTGAGGGGAGAGTGGGATTAGACTGGTGGGATATTAATGGGTGTGGAGAGTGAGCGGAGAGTGGGATTAGACTGGGTGCGATATTAATGGGTTTATGCAGTGAGGGGAGAGTGGGATTAGACTGGCTGGGATACTGATGGGTGTGGGGAGTGAGGGATTAGATTGGGTGGGATATTAGCGGGTGTGGTGAGTGATGGGGAGAGTGGGATTAGTCTGGGTGTTTTATTAATCGGTGTGGGGAGTGAGGGAGAGTGGGATTAGACTGGGTGGGATATTAATGGGTGCAGGGAGTGAGGGGAGAGTGGGATTAGACTGGTGGGATATTAATGGGTGTGGGGAGTGAACGGACAGTGGGATTAGACTGGGTGGGATATTAATGGGTTTATGCAGTGAGGGGAGAGTGGGATTAGACTGGGTGGGATATTAATGGGTGTGGGGAGTGAGGGGAGAGTGGGATTAGACTGGCTGGGATACTGATGGGTGTGGGGAGTGAGGGATTAGATTGGGTGGGATATTAGCGGGTGTGGTGAGTGAAGGGGAGAGTGGGATTAGTCTGGGTGGGATATTAATCGGTGTGGGGAGTGAGGGGAGAGTGGAATTAGACTGGATGGGATATTAATGGGTGCAGGGAGTGAGGGGAGAGTGGGATTAGACTGGGTGAGATATTAATGGGTGTGGGGAGTGAGGGGAGAGTGGGATTAGACTGGATGGGATATTAATGGGTGCAGGGAGTGAGGGGAGAGTGGGATTCGACTGGATGGGATATTAATGGGTGTGGGGAGTGAAGGGAGAGTGGGATTGGACTGGATGGTATATTAATGGCTGTGGGGAGTGAGGGGAGAGTGGAATGAGACTGGGCGGGATATTAATGGGTGTGGGGAGTGAGCAGCAGAGTGGGATTAGGCCGGGTGGGATATTAATGGGTGTGGGGAGTGAAAGGGAGAGTGGGATTAGACTGGGTGGCATATTAATGTGTGTGGGGAGTGAGGGGATAGTGGGATTAGACTGGTGGGATATTAATGGGTGTGGGGAGTGAGTGGAGAGTAGAATTAGACTAGGTGGCATAATAAAGGATGTGGGGTATGAGGGGAGAGTGGGATTAGACCGGGTTGGATATTAATGGGTGTGGGGAGTGAGGGAAGAGTGGGATTAGACTGGGTGGGATATTAATGGGTGTGGGGAGTGAACGGACAGTGGGATTAGACTGGGTGGGATATTAATGGGTTTATGCAGTGAGGGGAGAGTGGGATTAGACTGGGTGGGATATTAATGGGTGAGGGGAGAGTGGGATTAGACTGGCTGGGATACTGATGGGTGTGGGGAGTGAGGGATTAGATTGGGTGGAATATTAACGGGTGTGGGGAGTGAAGGGGAGAGTGGGATTAGTCTGGGTGGGATATTAATCAGTGTGGGAAGTGAGGGGAGAGTGGGATTAGACTGGATGGGATATTAATGGGTGCAGGGAGTGAGGGGAGAGTGGGATTCGACTGGGTGAGATATTATAGGGTGTGGGGAGTGAGCAGAGAGTGGGTTTAGACTGGGTTGTATATTAATTGATGTGGGGAGTGAGGGAAGAGTGGAATTAGACTGGGTGGGCTATTAACTGTGTGGGGAGTGAGGGAATAGTGGGATTAGACTGGGTGGAATATTAAAGGGTGTGGGGATTGAAATGGAGAGTCGGATTAGACTGGATCGGATATTAATGGGTGTGGAGAGTGAGGGGAGAGTGGGATGAGACTGGGTGGGATATTAATGGGTGTGGGGAGTGAGGCGAGAGTGGGATTAGACTGGGTGGGATATTAATGGTGTGGGGAGTGAGGGGCGAGTGGGATAAGACTGGGTGGGATATTAATGGTTGTGGGGTATGTAAGATTAGACTGGTGCGATATTAAAGGGTGTGGGGAGTGAAGGGGAGAGTCAGATTAGACTGGGTGGTATATTAATGGGTGAATAGAGTGAGGGGAGAGTGGGATTAGACTGAGTGGGATATTAATGGGTGTGGGGAGAGTGGGATTAGACCGGGTGGGATATTAATGGGTGTGGCGAGTGAGGCGAGAGTGGGATTAGACTTGGTGGGATATTATTGGTGTGGGGAGTGAGGGGAGAGTGGTATTTGACTGGGTGGGATATTAAAGGGTGCATGGAGTGAGAAAAGAGTGGGATTAGACTGGGTGGTATATTAATGGTGTGGGGAGTGAGGGGAGAGTAGGATTAGACTGGGTGGGATACTGATGGGTGTGGGGAGTGAGGGAGAGTGGGATTAGACTGGGTGGGATAATGATGGATGTGGGGAGTGAGGGAGAGTGGGATTAGACTGGGTGGGATATTAATGGGTGTGGGGAGTGAGGGGAGAGTGGAATTAGACTGGGTGGGATATTAATGGGTGTGGGGAGTGAGGTAATAGTAGGATTAGACAGGGTGCGATATTGAAGGGTGCAGGGAGTGAGAGAAGAGTGGAATTGGACTGGGTGGGATATTAATGATGTGGGGAGTGAGGGGAGAGTGGGATTAGACTGGATGGGATATTAATGGCTGTGGGGAGTGAGGGAAGAGAGGGATTAGACTGGGTGGGATACTGATGGGTGTGGGGAGTGAGGGAGAGTGGGATTAGACTGGGTGGGATATTAATGGGTGTGGGGAATGTGGGATTAGATTGGGTGGGATATGAAAGGATGTGGGGAGTGAAGGGGAGAGTGGGATTAGTCTGGTGGGATATTAATCGGTGTGGGGAGTGAGGGGAGAGTGAGATTAGACTGGGTGGGATATTAATGGGTGCAGGGAGTGAGGAGACAGTGGGATTAGACTGGGTGAGATATTAATATGCGGGGAGAGTGGGATTATACTGGTGGGATATTAATGGGTGTGGGGAGTGAGCGGAGAGTAGAATTAGACTAGGTGGGATATTAAAGGGTTTGGAGTATGAGGGGAGAGTGGGTTTAGACCGGGTTGGATATTAATGGGTGTGGGGATTGAGCGGAGTGTGGGATTAGACTGGGTGGGATATTAAAGGGTGTGGGGAGAGTGGGATTAGACTGGGTGGAATATTAATGGGTGTGGGGAGTGAGTAGAAGAGTAGGATTAGAGTGGGAGGGATATGGGGCATGGGGAGTGAGGGGAGAGTGGGATTAAACTGGGTGGGATATTAATGGGTGTGGGAAGTGAGCAGGAGAGTGGGATTAGACTGGGTGCGATATTAATCGGTGTGGGGAGTGAGGGGAGAGTGGATTTAGACTGGGTGGGATATTAAAGGGTATGGGGAGTATGGGATTCGACTGGGTGGGTTATTAATGGGTTTGAGGAGTGAGTAGAAGAGTAGGATTAGAATGGGAGGGATATTATTGGGTGTGGGGAGTGAGGGAAATGTGGGATTAGACTGGGTGTGATAGTAATGGGTGTGGGGAGTGAACGGACAGTGGGATTAGACTTGGTGGGATATTAATGGGTGATAGGGAGTGAAGGGGAGAGTTGGATTGGACTGGGTGGGATATTAATGGGTGTATGCAGTGAGGGGAGAGAGGGATTAGAGTAGGTGGGATATTAATGGGTGTGGAGAGTGAGGGGAGAGTGGGAATAGAATGGGTAGGGTATTAATGGTGGGATTGAGCGAATAGTGGGATTAGACAGGGTGGGATATTAAAGGGTGCAGGGAGTGAGAGAAGAGTGGGATTAGACTGGGTGAGATGTTAATGGGTGTGGAGAGTGAGGGGAGAGTAGGATTAGACTGGGTGGGATATTAATGGGTGTGGGGAGTGAGGGGAGAGTGGTATTTGACTGGGTGGGATATTAATGGCTGTGGGGAGTGAGGAGAGAGAGGGATGAGACTGGGCGGGATATTAATGGGTGTGGGGAGTGAGCAGCAGAGTGAGATTAGGCCGGGTGGGTTATTAATGGGTGTGGGGAGTGAAAGCGAGAGTGGGATTAGACTGCGTGGGATATTAATGGGTGATGGGGAGTGAGCAAGAGAGTGGGATTAGACCGGGTGGGATATTAATGGGTGTGGGCAGTGAAGGGGAGAGTGGGATTAGACTGGGTGGGATATTAATGGGTGTGGGGAGTGAGGCGAGAGTGGGATTAAACTGGGTGGGATATTAATGGTGTGGGGAGTGAGGAAATCGTGGGATTAGACTGGGTGGGTTAGCAAAGGGTGCGGGGAGTGAAGGGAAAGTGGGATTAGTCTGGGTGGGATATTAATGGGTGTGGGGAGTGAAGGGGAGAGTCAGATTAGACTGGGTGGTATATGAATGGGTGTATAGAGTGAGGGGAGAGTGGGATTAGACTGAGTGGGATATTAATGGGTGTGGGGAGTGAGGGGAGAGTGGGATTAGACCGGGTGGGCTATTAATGGTTTTGGGGAGTGAGGGGAGAGTGGGATTAGACTGGCTGGGATATTAATGGGTGTGGTGCATGAAGCAGAGAGTGGGATTGGACTGGGTGGAATATTAATGGGTGTGGGGAGTGAGGGGAGAGTGGGATTAGCCTGGGCGGGATATTAATGGGTGTGGGGAGTGAGCAGGAGAGTGGGATTAGGCCGGGTGGGATATTAATGGGTGATGGGTCTTGAAAGGGAGAGTCGGATTAGACTGCGTGGGATATTAATAGGTATATGGAGTGATGGGTGAGTGGGGAGTGAGGGAATAGTGGGATTAGACTGGGTGGGATATTAAAGGGCGCGGGGAGTGAAGGGAAAGTGGGATTAGTCTGGGTGGGATATTAATGGATGTGCGGAGTAAAGGGGAGAGTGGGATTGGACTGGGTGGTATATTAATGGCTGTGGGGAGTGAGGAGAGAGAGGGATGAGACTGGGCGGGATATTAATGGGTGTGGGGAGTGAGCAGCAGAGTGAGATTAGGCCGGGTGGGTTATTAATGGGTGTGGGGAGTGAAAGCGAGAGTGGGATTAGACTGCGTGGGATATTAATGGGTGATGGGGAGTGAGCAAGAGAGTGGGATTAGACCGGGTGGGATATTAATGGGTGTGGGCAGTGAAGGGGAGAGTGGGATTAGACTGGGTGGGATATTAATGGGTGTGGGGAGTGAGGCGAGAGTGGGATTAAACTGGGTGGGATATTAATGGTGTGGGGAGTGAGGAAATCGTGGGATTAGACTGGGTGGGTTAGCAAAGGGTGCGGGGAGTGAAGGGAAAGTGGGATTAGTCTGGGTGGGATATTAATGGGTGTGGGGAGTGAAGGGGAGAGTCAGATTAGACTGGGTGGTATATGAATGGGTGTATAGAGTGAGGGGAGAGTGGGATTAGACTGAGTGGGATATTAATGGGTGTGGGGAGTGAGGGGAGAGTGGGATTAGACCGGGTGGGCTATTAATGGTTTTGGGGAGTGAGGGGAGAGTGGGATTAGACTGGCTGGGATATTAATGGGTGTGGTGCATGAAGCAGAGAGTGGGATTGGACTGGGTGGAATATTAATGGGTGTGGGGAGTGAGGGGAGAGTGGGATTAGCCTGGGCGGGATATTAATGGGTGTGGGGAGTGAGCAGGAGAGTGGGATTAGGCCGGGTGGGATATTAATGGGTGATGGGTCTTGAAAGGGAGAGTCGGATTAGACTGCGTGGGATATTAATAGGTATATGGAGTGATGGGTGAGTGGGGAGTGAGGGAATAGTGGGATTAGACTGGGTGGGATATTAAAGGGCGCGGGGAGTGAAGGGAAAGTGGGATTAGTCTGGGTGGGATATTAATGGATGTGCGGAGTAAAGGGGAGAGTGGGATTGGACTGGGTGGTATATTAATGGCTGTGGGGAGTGAGGAGAGAGAGGGATGAGACTGGGCGGGATATTAATGGGTGTGGGGAGTGAGCAGCAGAGTGAGATTAGGCCGGGTGGGTTATTAATGGGTGTGGGGAGTGAAAGCGAGAGTGGGATTAGACTGCGTGGGATATTAATGGGTGATGGGGAGTGAGCAAGAGAGTGGGATTAGACCGGGTGGGATATTAATGGGTGTGGGCAGTGAAGGGGAGAGTGGGATTAGACTGGGTGGGATATTAATGGGTGTGGGGAGTGAGGCGAGAGTGGGATTAAACTGGGTGGGATATTAATGGTGTGGGGAGTGAGGAAATCGTGGGATTAGACTGGGTGGGTTAGCAAAGGGTGCGGGGAGTGAAGGGAAAGTGGGATTAGTCTGGGTGGGATATTAATGGGTGTGGGGAGTGAAGGGGAGAGTCAGATTAGACTGGGTGGTATATGAATGGGTGTATAGAGTGAGGGGAGAGTGGGATTAGACTGAGTGGGATATTAATGGGTGTGGGGAGTGAGGGGAGAGTGGGATTAGACCGGGTGGGCTATTAATGGTTTTGGGGAGTGAGGGGAGAGTGGGATTAGACTGGCTGGGATATTAATGGGTGTGGTGCATGAAGCAGAGAGTGGGATTGGACTGGGTGGAATATTAATGGATGTGGGGAGTGAGGGGAGAGTGGGATTAGCCTGGGCGGGATATTAATGGGTGTGGGGAGTGAGCAGGAGAGTGGGATTAGGCCGGGTGGGATATTAATGGGTGATGGGTCTTGAAAGGGAGAGTCGGATTAGACTGCGTGGGATATTAATAGGTATATGGAGTGATGGGTGAGTGGGGAGTGAGGGAATAGTGGGATTAGACTGGGTGGGATATTAAAGGGCGCGGGGAGTGAAGGGAAAGTGGGATTAGTCTGGGTGGGATATTAATGGGTGTGGGGAGAGAGGGGAGAGTGGGATTCGACTGTGTGGGATATTAAAGGGTGTGGGGATTGAGGGGAGTGTGGGATTAGACTGGGTGGTATATTAATGGCTGTGGGGAGCGAGGGGAGAGTGGGATGAGACTGGGCGGGATATTAATGGGTGTGGGGAGTGAGCAGCAGAGTGGGATTAGGCCGGGTGGGGTATTAATGGGTGTGGGGAGTGCAAGGGAGAGTGGGATTAGACTGGGTGGGATATTAATGGGTAATGGGGAGTGAGGGGAGAGTGGGATTAGACTGGATGGGATATTAATGGGTGTATGGAGTGAGGGGTGAGTGGGATTAGACTTGGTGGGATAGCAAAGGGTGCGGGGAGTGAAGGGAAAGTGGGATTAGTCTGGGTGGGATATTAATGGGTGTGGGGAGTGAAGGGGAAAGTCAGATTAGACTGGGTGGTATATTAATGGGTGTGGGGAGTGAGGGGAGAGTGGGATTAGACCGGGTGGGATATTAATGGGTGTGCGGAGGGAGGGGAGAGTGGGATTAGCCTGGGCGGGATATTAATGGGTGTGGGGAGTGAGCAGGAGAGTGGGATTATTCTGGGTGGGGTATTAATGGGTGTGGGGAGTGCAAGGGAGAGTGGGATTAGACTGGGTGGGATATTAATGGGTGATGGGGAGTGAGGGAATAGTGGGATTAGACTGGGTGGGATATTAAAGGGCGCGGGGAGTGAAGGGAAAGTGGGATTAGACTGGGTGGGATATTAACGGTGTGGGGAGTGAGGAAATAGTGGGATTAGACTGGGTGGGATATTAAAGGGTATGGGGTATGAGGGGAGAGTGGGTTTAGACCGGGTTGGATATTAATGGGTGTGGGGATTGAGCGGAGTGTGGGATTAGACTGGGTGGGATATTAAAGGGTGTGGGGAGTGAGGGGAGAGTGGGATTAAGCTGGGTGGGATATTAATGGGTGTGGGAAGTGAGCAGGAGAGTGGGATTAGACTGGGTGCGATATTAATCGGTGTGGGGAGTCAGGGGAGAGTAGGATTCGACTGGGTGGGAAATTAATGGTGTGGGGAGTGAGGGAATAGTGGGATTAGAAAAGGTGGGATAGCAAAGGGTGCTGGGAGTGAAGGGAAAGTGGGATTAGACTGGGTGGGATATTAACGGTGTGGGGAGTGAGGGAATAGTAGGATTAGACTGGGTGGGATATTAATGGGTGTGGGGAGTGAGGGGAGAGTGGGATTAGACCGGGTGGGATATTAATGGTTGTGCGGAGGGAGGGGAGAGTGGAATTAGACTGGGTGGGATATTAATGGGTTTGGGGAGTGAGGGGAGAGTGGGATTCGACTGGGTGGGATATTAATGGGTGTGGTGCGTGAAGCAGAGAGTGGGATTGGACTTGGTGGAATAGCAATCGTTGTGGGGAGTGAGGGGAGAGTGGGATTAGCCTGGGGAGTGAGCAGGAGAGTGGGATTATACTGGGTGGGATATTAATGGATGATGGGTATTGAAAGGGAGAGTCGGATTAGACTGCGTGGGATATTAATGGGTGTATGGAGTGAGGGGTGAGTGGGGAGTGAGGGAATAGTGGGATTAGACTGGGTGGGATATTAAAGGGCACGGGGAGTGAAGGGAAAGTGGGATTAGACTGGGTGGGATATTAACGGTGTGGGGAGTGAGGGAATAGTGGGATTAGACTGGGTGGGATATTTAAGGGTGTGGGGAATGAGGGGAGAGTGGGATGAGACTGGGCGGGATATCAATGGGTGTGGGGAGTGAGCAGCAGAGTGGGATTAGGCCGGGTGGGGTATTAATGGGTGTGGGGAGTGTAAGGGAGAGTGGGATTAGACTGGGTGGGATATTAATGGGTGTATGGAGTGTGGGGCGAGTGGGATTAGACTGGTTGGGATATTAATGGGTGTATGGAGTGAGGGGTGAGTGGGGAGTGAGGGAATAGTGGGATTAGACTGGGTGGGATATTAAAGGGCGCGGGGAGTGAAGGGAAAGTGGGATTAGACTGGGTGGGATATTAACGGTGTGGAGAGTGAGGAAATAGTGGGATTAGACTGGGTGGGATATTAAAGGGTGTGGGGTATGAGGGGAGAGTGGGTTTAGACCGGGTTGGATATTAACGGCGTGGGGAGTGAGGGAATCGTGGGATTAGACTGGGTGGGATATTAATGTGTGTGGGGAGTGAGGGGATAGTGGGATTAGACTGGTGGGATATTAATGGGTGTGGGGAGTGAGTGGAGAGTAGAATTAGACTAGGTGGCATAATAAAGGATGTGGGGTATGAGGGGAGAGTGGGATTAGACCGGGTTGGATATTAATGGGTGTGGGGAGTGAGGGAAGAGTGGGATTAGACTGGGTGGGATATTAATGAGTGTGGGGAATGAGCAGGAGAGTGGGATTAGACCGGGTGGGATATTAATGCGTGAGGGGAGTGAAGGGGAGAGTCGGATTAGACTGGGTGCGATATTAATGGGTGTGGGGAGTGAACGGACAGTGGGATTAGACTGGGTGGGATATTAATGGGTTTATGCAGTGAGGGGAGAGTGGGATTAGACTGGGTGGGATATTAACGGGTGAGGGGAGAGTGGGATTAGACTGGCTGGGATATTAATCTGTGTGGGGAGTGAGGGGAGAGTGGGATTAGACTGGATGGGATATTAATGGGTGCAGGGAGTGAGGGGAGAGTGGGATTCGACTGGGTGAGATATTAAAGGGTGTGGGGAGTGAGCAGAGAGTGGGTTTAGACCGGGTTGGATATTAATTGATGTGGGGAGTGAGGGAAGAGTGGAATTAGACTGGTTGGGCTATTAACTGTGTGGGGAGTGAGGGAATAGTGGGATTAGACTGGGTGGAATATTGAAGGGTGTGGGGATTGAAAGGGAGAGTCGGATTAGACTGGATCGGATATTAATGGGTGTGGAGAGTGAGGGGAGAGTGGGATGAGACTGGGTGGGATATTAATGGGTGTGGGGAGTGAGGCGAGAGTGGGATTAGACTGGGTGGGATATTAATGGTGTGGGGAGTGAGGGGCGAGTGGGATAAGACTGGGTGGGATATTAATGGTTGTGGGGTATGTAAGATTAGACTGGTGCGATATTAAAGGGTGTGGGGAGTGAAGGGGAGAGTCAGATTAGACTGGGTGGTATATTAATGGGTGTATAGAGTGAGGCGAGAGTGGGATTAGACTGAGTGGGATATTAATGGGTGTGGGGAGTGAGGGGAGAGTGGGATTAGACCGGGTGGGATATTAATGGGTGTGGGCAGTGAAGGGGAGAGTGGGATTAGACTGGGTGGGATATTAATGGGTGTGGGGAGTGAGGCGAGAGTGGGATTAAACTGGGTGGGATATTATTGGTGTGGGGAGTGAGGAAATCGTGGGATTAGACTGGGTGGGTTAGCAAAGGGTGCGGGGAGTGAAGGGAAAGTGGGATTAGTCTGGGTGGGATATTAATGGGTGTGGGGAGTGAAGGGGAGAGTCAGATTAGACTGGGTGGTATATGAATGGGTGTATAGAGTGAGGGGAGAGTGGGATTAGACTGAGTGGGATATTAATGGGTGTGGGGAGTGAGTGGAGAGTGGGATTAGACCGGGTGGGCTATTAATGGTTTTGGGGAGTGAGGGGAGAGTGGGATTAGACTGGCTGGGATATTAATGGGTGTGGTGCATGAAGCAGAGAGTGGGATTGGACTGGGTGGAATATTAATGGGTGTGGGGAGTGAGGGGAGAGTGGGATTAGCCTGGGCGGGATATTAATGGGTGTGGGGAGTGAGCAGGAGAGTGGGATTAGGCCGGGTGGGATATTAATGGGTGATGGGTCTTGAAAGGGAGAGTCGGATTAGACTGCGTGGGATATTAATGGGTGTATGGAGTGAGGGGTGAGTGGGGAGTGAGGGAATAGTGGGATTAGACTGGGTGGGATATTAAAGGGCGCGGGGAGTGAAGGGAAAGTGGGATTAGACTGGGTGGGATATTAACGGTGTGGGGAGTGAGGGAATAGTGGGATTAGACTGGGTGGGATATTTAAGGGTGTGGGGAATGAGGGGAGAGTGGGATGAGACTGGGCGGGATATCAATGGGTGTGGGGAGTGAGCAGCAGAGTGGGATTAGGCCGGGTGGGGTATTAATGGGTGTGGGGAGTGTAAGGGAGAGTGGGATTAGACTGGGTGGGATATTAATGGGTGTATGGAGTGAGGGGCGAGTGGGATTAGACTGGTTGGGATATTAATGGGTGTATGGAGTGAGGGGTGAGTGGGGAGTGAGGGAATAGTGGGATTAGACTGGGTGGGATATTAAAGGGCGCGGGGAGTGAAGGGAAAGTGGGATTAGACTGGGTGGGATATTAACGGTGTGGAGAGTGAGGAAATAGTGGGATTAGACTGGGTGGGATATTAAAGGGTGTGGGGTATGAGGGGAGAGTGGGTTTAGACCGGGTTGGATATTAACGGCGTGGGGAGTGAGGGAATCGTGGGATTAGACTGGGTGGGATATTAATGTGTGTGGGGAGTGAGGGGATAGTGGGATTAGACTGGTGGGATATTAATGGGTGTGGGGAGTGAGTGGAGAGTAGAATTAGACTAGGTGGCATAATAAAGGATGTGGGGTATGAGGGGAGAGTGGGATTAGACCGGGTTGGATATTAATGGGTGTGGGGAGTGAGGGAAGAGTGGGATTAGACTGGGTGGGATATTAATGAGTGTGGGGAATGAGCAGGAGAGTGGGATTAGACCGGGTGGGATATTAATGCGTGAGGGGAGTGAAGGGGAGAGTCGGATTAGACTGGGTGCGATATTAATGGGTGTGGGGAGTGAACGGACAGTGGGATTAGACTGGGTGGGATATTAATGGGTTTATGCAGTGAGGGGAGAGTGGGATTAGACTGGGTGGGATATTAACGGGTGAGGGGAGAGTGGGATTAGACTGGCTGGGATATTAATCTGTGTGGGGAGTGAGGGGAGAGTGGGATTAGACTGGATGGGATATTAATGGGTGCAGGGAGTGAGGGGAGAGTGGGATTCGACTGGGTGAGATATTAAAGGGTGTGGGGAGTGAGCAGAGAGTGGGTTTAGACCGGGTTGGATATTAATTGATGTGGGGAGTGAGGGAAGAGTGGAATTAGACTGGTTGGGCTATTAACTGTGTGGGGAGTGAGGGAATAGTGGGATTAGACTGGGTGGAATATTGAAGGGTGTGGGGATTGAAAGGGAGAGTCGGATTAGACTGGATCGGATATTAATGGGTGTGGAGAGTGAGGGGAGAGTGGGATGAGACTGGGTGGGATATTAATGGGTGTGGGGAGTGAGGCGAGAGTGGGATTAGACTGGGTGGGATATTAATGGTGTGGGGAGTGAGGGGCGAGTGGGATAAGACTGGGTGGGATATTAATGGTTGTGGGGTATGTAAGATTAGACTGGTGCGATATTAAAGGGTGTGGGGAGTGAAGGGGAGAGTCAGATTAGACTGGGTGGTATATTAATGGGTGTATAGAGTGAGGCGAGAGTGGGATTAGACTGAGTGGGATATTAATGGGTGTGGGGAGTGAGGGGAGAGTGGGATTAGACTGGGTGGGATATTAATGGGTGTGGGCAGTGAAGGGGAGAGTGGGATTAGACTGGGTGGGATATTAATGGGTGTGGGGAGTGAGGCGAGAGTGGGATTAAACTGGGTGGGATATTAATGGTGTGGGGAGTGAGGAAATCGTGGGATTAGACTGGGTGGGTTAGCAAAGGGTGCGGGGAGTGAAGGGAAAGTGGGATTAGTCTGGGTGGGATATTAATGGGTGTGGGGAGTGAAGGGGAGAGTCAGATTAGACTGGGTGGTATATGAATGGGTGTATAGAGTGAGGGGAGAGTGGGATTAGACTGAGTGGGATATTAATGGGTGTGGGGAGTGAGTGGAGAGTGGGATTAGACCGGGTGGGCTATTAATGGTTTTGGGGAGTGAGGGGAGAGTGGGATTAGACTGGCTGGGATATTAATGGGTGTGGTGCATGAAGCAGAGAGTGGGATTGGACTGGGTGGAATATTAATGGGTGTGGGGAGTGAGGGGAGAGTGGGATTAGCCTGGGCGGGATATTAATGGGTGTGGGGAGTGAGCAGGAGAGTGGGATTAGGCCGGGTGGGATATTAATGGGTGATGGGTCTTGAAAGGGAGAGTCGGATTAGACTGCGTGGGATATTAATGGGTGTATGGAGTGAGGGGTGAGTGGGGAGTGAGGGAATAGTGGGATTAGACTGGGTGGGATATTAAAGGGCGCGGGGAGTGAAGGGAAAGTGGGATTAGACTGGGTGGGATATTAACGGTGTGGGGAGTGAGGGAATAGTGGGATTAGACTGGGTGGGATATTTAAGGGTGTGGGGAATGAGGGGAGAGTGGGATGAGACTGGGCGGGATATCAATGGGTGTGGGGAGTGAGCAGCAGAGTGGGATTAGGCCGGGTGGGGTATTAATGGGTGTGGGGAGTGTAAGGGAGAGTGGGATTAGACTGGGTGGGATATTAATGGGTGTATGGAGTGAGGGGCGAGTGGGATTAGACTGGTTGGGATATTAATGGGTGTATGGAGTGAGGGGTGAGTGGGGAGTGAGGGAATAGTGGGATTAGACTGGGTGGGATATTAAAGGGCGCGGGGAGTGAAGGGAAAGTGGGATTAGACTGGGTGGGATATTAACGGTGTGGAGAGTGAGGAAATAGTGGGATTAGACTGGGTGGGATATTAAAGGGTGTGGGGTATGAGGGGAGAGTGGGTTTAGACCGGGTTGGATATTAACGGCGTGGGGAGTGAGGGAATCGTGGGATTAGACTGGGTGGGATATTAATGTGTGTGGGGAGTGAGGGGATAGTGGGATTAGACTGGTGGGATATTAATGGGTGTGGGGAGTGAGTGGAGAGTAGAATTAGACTAGGTGGCATAATAAAGGATGTGGGGTATGAGGGGAGAGTGGGATTAGACCGGGTTGGATATTAATGGGTGTGGGGAGTGAGGGAAGAGTGGGATTAGACTGGGTGGGATATTAATGAGTGTGGGGAATGAGCAGGAGAGTGGGATTAGACCGGGTGGGATATTAATGCGTGAGGGGAGTGAAGGGGAGAGTCGGATTAGACTGGGTGCGATATTAATGGGTGTGGGGAGTGAACGGACAGTGGGATTAGACTGGGTGGGATATTAATGGGTTTATGCAGTGAGGGGAGAGTGGGATTAGACTGGGTGGGATATTAACGGGTGAGGGGAGAGTGGGATTAGACTGGCTGGGATATTAATCTGTGTGGGGAGTGAGGGGAGAGTGGGATTAGACTGGATGGGATATTAATGGGTGCAGGGAGTGAGGGGAGAGTGGGATTCGACTGGGTGAGATATTAAAGGGTGTGGGGAGTGAGCAGAGAGTGGGTTTAGACCGGGTTGGATATTAATTGATGTGGGGAGTGAGGGAAGAGTGGAATTAGACTGGTTGGGCTATTAACTGTGTGGGGAGTGAGGGAATAGTGGGATTAGACTGGGTGGAATATTGAAGGGTGTGGGGATTGAAAGGGAGAGTCGGATTAGACTGGATCGGATATTAATGGGTGTGGAGAGTGAGGGGAGAGTGGGATGAGACTGGGTGGGATATTAATGGGTGTGGGGAGTGAGGCGAGAGTGGGATTAGACTGGGTGGGATATTAATGGTGTGGGGAGTGAGGGGCGAGTGGGATAAGACTGGGTGGGATATTAATGGTTGTGGGGTATGTAAGATTAGACTGGTGCGATATTAAAGGGTGTGGGGAGTGAAGGGGAGAGTCAGATTAGACTGGGTGGTATATTAATGGGTGTATAGAGTGAGGCGAGAGTGGGATTAGACTGAGTGGGATATTAATGGGTGTGGGGAGTGAGGGGAGAGTGGGATTAGACCGGGTGGGATATTAATGGGTGTGGGCAGTGAAGGGGAGAGTGGGATTAGACTGGGTGGGATATTAATGGGTGTGGGGAGTGAGGCGAGAGTGGGATTAAACTGGGTGGGATATTAATGGTGTGGGGAGTGAGGAAATCGTGGGATTAGACTGGGTGGGTTAGCAAAGGGTGCGGGGAGTGAAGGGAAAGTGGGATTAGTCTGGGTGGGATATTAATGGGTGTGGGGAGTGAAGGGGAGAGTCAGATTAGACTGGGTGGTATATGAATGGGTGTATAGAGTGAGGGGAGAGTGGGATTAGACTGAGTGGGATATTAATGGGTGTGGGGAGTGAGTGGAGAGTGGGATTAGACCGGGTGGGCTATTAATGGTTTTGGGGAGTGAGGGGAGAGTGGGATTAGACTGGCTGGGATATTAATGGGTGTGGTGCATGAAGCAGAGAGTGGGATTGGACTGGGTGGAATATTAATGGGTGTGGGGAGTGAGGGGAGAGTGGGATTAGCCTGGGCGGGATATTAATGGGTGTGGGGAGTGAGCAGGAGAGTGGGATTAGGCCGGGTGGGATATTAATGGGTGATGGGTCTTGAAAGGGAGAGTCGGATTAGACTGCGTGGGATATTAATAGGTATATGGAGTGATGGGTGAGTGGGGAGTGAGGGAATAGTGGGATTAGACTGGGTGGGATATTAAAGGGCGCGGGGAGTGAAGGGAAAGTGGGATTAGTCTGGGTGGGATATTAATGGGTGTGGGGAGAGAGGGGAGAGTGGGATTCGACTGTGTGGGATATTAAAGGGTGTGGGGATTGAGGGGAGTGTGGGATTAGACTGGGTGGTATATTAATGGCTGTGGGGAGCGAGGGGAGAGTGGGATGAGACTGGGCGGGATATTAATGGGTGTGGGGAGTGAGCAGCAGAGTAAGATTAGGCCGGGTGGGGTATTAATGGGTGTGGGGAGTGTAAGGGAGAGTGGGATTAGACTGGGTGGGATATTAATGGGTGATGGGGAGTGAGGGGAGAGTGGGATTAGACTGGATGGGATATTAATGGGTGTATGGAGTGAGGGGTGAGTGGGATTAGACTTGGTGGCATAGCAAAGGGTGCGGGGAGTGAAGGGAAAGTGGGATTAGTCTGGGTGGGATATTAATGGGTGTGGGGAGTGAAGGGGAAAGTCAGATTAGACTGGGTGGTATATTAATGGGTGTGGGGAGTGAGGGGAGAGTGGGATTAGACCGGGTGGGATATTAATGGGTGTGCGGAGGGAGGGGAGAGTGGGATTAGACTGGGTGGGATATTAATGGGTGTGGGCAGTGAAGTGGAAAGTCAGATTAGACTGGGTGGTATATTAATGGGTGTGGGGAGTGAGGGGAGAGTGGGATTAGACCGGGTGGGATATTAATGGGTGTGCGGAGGGAGGGGAGAGTGGGATTAGCCTGGGCGGGATATTAATGGGTGTGGGGAGTGAGCAGGAGAGTGGGATTATACTGGGTGGGATATTAATGGGTGATGGGTATTGAAAGGGAGAGTCGGATTAGACTGCGTGGGATATTAATGGGTGTATGGAGTGAGGGGTGAGTGGGGAGTGAGGGAATAGTGGGATTAGACTGGGTGGGATATTAAAGGGCGCGGGGAGTGAAGGGAAAGTGGGATTAGACTGGGTGGGATATTAACGGTGTGGGGAGTGAGGAAATAGTGGGATTAGACTGGGTGGGATATTAAAGGGTGTGGGGTATGAGGGGAGAGTGGGTTTAGACCGGGTTGGATATTAATGGGTGTGGGGATTGAGCGGAGTGTGGGATTAGACTGGGTGGGATATTAAAGGGTGTGGGGAGTGAGGGGAGAGTGGGATTAAACTGGGTGGGATATTAATGGGTGTGGGAAGTGAGCAGGAGAGTGGGATTAGACTGGGTGCGATATTAATCAGTGTGGGGAGTAAGGGGAGAGTAGGATTCGACTGGGTGGGAAATTAACGGTGTGGGGAGTGAGGAAATAGTGGGATTAGACTGGGTGGGATATTAAAGGGTGTGGGGTATGAGGGGAGAGTGGGTTTAGACCGGGTTGGATATTAATGGGTGTGGGGATTGAGCGGAGTGTGGGATTAGACTGGGTGGGATATTAATGGGTGTGGGGTGTGAAGGGGAGAGTGGGATTGGAGCGGATGGAATATTAATGGGTGTGACCAGTGAAGGGGAGAGTGGGATTAGACCGGGTGGGATATTAATGGGTGTGCGGAGTGATGGGAAGAATGGGATTATACTGGGAGGCATATGAATGTGTTTGGGGAGTGAGGGGAGAGTGGGATTCGACTGGGTGGGATATTAATGGGTGTATGGAGTGAGGGGAGAGTGGGATTAGACTGGGTGGGATATTAATGGGTGTGGGGAGTGAGGAGAGAGTGGGATTAGACAGGGTGGGATATTAATGTGTCTGGTGAGTGAGGGGAGGGTAGGATTAGACTGGATGGGATATTAATGGGTGTGGGGAGTGAGGGGAGAGTGGGATTAGACTGGGTGGGATATTAATGGTGTGGGGAATGAGGGGAGAGTGAGATTAGACTGGGTGAAAATTGAAGTGTGTGGGTAGTGAGGGGCGAGTGGGATTAGACTGGCTGGGATATTAATGTGTGTGGGGTGTGTAGGATTAGACTGGTGGGATAATAAAGGTTGTGGGGAGTGAAGGGGAGAGTCGGAAACGACTGGGTGTGATATTCATGGGTGTATAGAAACATAGAAACATAGAAAATAGGTGCAGGAGTAGGCCATTCGGCCCTTCTAGCCTACACCGCCATTCAATGAGTTCATGGCTGAACATGCAACTTCAGTACCCCATTCCTGCTTTCTCACCATACCCCTTGATTCCCCTAGTAGTAAGGACTTCATCTAACTCCTTTTTGAATATATTTAGTGAATTGGCCTCAACAACGTTCTGTGGTAGAGAATTCCACCCAGTCTAATCTCACTCTCCCCTCATTCCCCACACCATTAATATCCCACCCAGTCTAATCCCACTCTCCCCTCACTCCCCACACCCATTAATATCCCATCCAGTCTAATCCTACCCTCCCCTCACTCACCAGACACATTAATATCCCACCCTGTCTAATCCCACTCTCTCCTCACTCCCCACACCCATTAATATCCCACCCAGTCTAATCCCACTCTCCCCTCACTCCATACACCCATTAATATCCTCTGGGTGAAGAAATTCCTCCTCATCTCGGTCCTAAATGGCTTCCCCCTTATCCTTAGACTGTGTCCCCTGGTTCTGGACTTCCCCAACATTGGGAACATTCTTCCTGCATCTAACCTGTCTAACCCCGTCAGAATTTTAAACGTTTCTATGAGGTCCCCTCTCATTCTTCTGAACTCCAGTGAATACAAGCCCAGTTGATCCAGTCTTTCTTGATAGGTCAGTCCCGCCATACCGGGAATCAGTCTGGTGAACCTTCGCTGCACTCCCTCAATAGCAAGAATGTCCTTCCTCAGGTTAGGAAACCAAAACTGTATGGAGTGAGTGGAGAGTGGGATTAGACTGGATGGCATATGAATGGGTGTGGGGAGTGAGGGGAGAATGGGATTAGACCGGGTGGGATATTAATGGGTGTGCGGAGTGAGGGAAGAGTGGGATTATACTGGGTGGCATATGAATGTGTTTGGGGAGTGAGGGGAGAGTGGGATTAGACTGGGTGGGATATTATTGGGTGTATGGAGTGAGCAGGAGAGTGGGATTCGGCCGGGAGGGATATTAATGGGTGTGGGGAGTGAAGGGGAGAGAGGGATTATACTGGGTGGTATATTAATGGGTGATGGGGATGGAAAGGGAGAGTCGGATAAGACTAGATGGGATATTAATGGGTGTATGGAGTGAGGGGAGAGTGGGATTAGACTGGGTGGGATATTCATGGGTGTTGGGAGTGAGGGGAGCGTGGGATTAGACTGGGTGGGATATTAATGGGTGTGGGGAGTGAGGCGAGAGTGGAATTCGACTGGGTGGGATATTAATGGGTGATGGGGATTGCAAGGGAGAGTCGGATTAGACTGGATCGGATATTAATGGGTGTGGGGAGTGAGGGGAGAGTGGGAATAGACTGGGTGGGATATTAATGGTTATGGGGAGTGAGGCGAGAGTGGGATTAGACTGGGTGGGATATGAATGGTGTGGGGAGTCAGGGAATAGTGTGATTAGACTGGGTGGGTTATTAAAGGGTGTGGGGAGTGAGGAGAGAGTGGGATTAGACCGTGTGGGATATTAATGCGTGTGGGGAGTGAGGGAAGAGTGGGATTAGAGTGGGTGGAATATTAATGGGTGTGGGGAGAGTGGGTTTCGAGTGGGTGGGATATTAATGGGTGTGGGGAGTGAGGGGAGTTGGGATTAGACCGGGTGCGATTTTAATGGGTGATGGGGATTGAAAGGGTGAATCGGATTGGACTGGATCAGACATTAATGGGTGTGGGGAGTGAGGCGAGAGTGGGATTAGACTGGGTGGGATATTAATGGGTGTGGGGAGTGAGGGGAGCGTGGGATTAGACTGGGTGGGATATTAATGGGTGTGGTGAGTGAGGCGAGAGTGGGATTAGACTGGGTGGGATATTAATGGGTGATGGAGATTGTAAGGGAGAGTCGGATTAGACTGGATCGGATATTAATGGGTGTGGGGAGTGAGGGGAGAGTGCGATTTGACTGGGTGGAATATTAATGGGTGTGGAGAGTCAAGGGAGAGTGTGATTAGACTGGGTGAGATATTAATGGATGTGGGGAGTGAGGGGAGTGTGGGATTGGACTGGATCGGATATTAATGGGTGTGGAGAGTGAGGGGAGAGTGGGATTAGACTGGGTGGGATATTAATGGGTGTGGGAAGTGAGGCTAGAGTGGGATTAGACTGGGTGGGATATTAATGGTGTGGGAAGTGAGGGAATAGTGGGATGAGACTGGGTGGGATATCAAAGGGTGCGGGGAGAGAGGGGAGAGTGGGGAGAGAGAGGAGAGTGGGATTAGACTGGGTGGCATATGAATGGGTGTGGGGAGTGAGGGGAGAGTGGGATAAGACCGGGTGGGATATTAATGGGTGTGCGGAGTGAGGGAAGAGTGGGATTATACTGGGTGGCATATGAATGTGTTTGGGGAGTGAGGGGAGAGTGGGATTAGACTGGGTGGGATATTAATGGGTGATGGCGATTGTAAGGGAGAGTCGGATTAGACTGGATCGGATATTAATGGGTGTGCGGAGTGAGGGGAGAGTGGGATTAGACTGGGTGGGATATTAATGGGTGTGGGGTGTGTAGGATTAGCCTGGTGGGATAATAAAGGTTGTGGGGAGTGAAGGGGAGTGTCGGATACGACTGAGTGTGATATTCATGGGTGTATGGAGTGAGGGGAGAGTGGGATTAGACTGGATGGCATATAAATGGGTGTGGGGAGTGAGGGGAGAGTGGGATTAGACCGGGTGGGATATAAATGGGTGTGCGGAGTGAGGGAAGAGTGGGATTATACTGGGTGGCATATGAATGTGTTTGGGGAGTGAGGGGAGAGTGGGATTAGACTGGGTGGGATATTAATGGGTGTATGGAGTGAGGGGAGAGTGGGATTAGACTGGATGGGATATTAATGGGTGTGGGGAGTGAGGAGAGAGTGGGATTCGACAGGGTGGGATATTAATGGTGTGGGGAGTGAAGGGGAAATTGGGATTGGACTGGCTAGAATATTAATGGGGTGGGGAGTGAAGGGAGAGTGGGATTAGACTGGCGGGATATTAATGGGTGTGGGGAGTGAGCAGGAGAGTGGGATTCGGACGGGTGGGATATTAACGGGTGTGGGGAGTGAAGGGGAGAGAGGGATTATACTGGGTGGTATATTAATGGGTGATGGGGATTGAAAGGGAGAGTCGGATGAGACTGGATGGGATATTAATGGGTGTATGGAGTGAGGGGAGAGTGGGATTAGACTGGGTGGGATATTAATGGGTGTTGGGAGTGAGGGGAGCATGGGATTAGACTGGGTGGCATATTAATGGGTGTGGGGAGTGAGGCGAGAGTGGGATTCGACAGGGTGGGATATTAATGGTGTGGGGAGTGAAGGGGAAATTGGGATTGGACTGGCTAGAATATTAATGGGGTGGGGAGTGAAGGGAGAGTGGGATTAGACTGGCGGGATATTAATGGGTGTGGGGAGTGAGCAGGAGAGTGGGATTCGGACGGGTGGGATATTAACGGGTGTGGGGAGTGAAGGGGAGAGAGGGATTATACTGGGTGGTATATTAATGGGTGATGGGGATTGAAAGGGAGAGTCGGATGAGACTGGATGGGATATTAATGGGTGTATGGAGTGAGGGGAGAGTGGGATTAGACTGGGTGGGATATTAATGGGTGTTGGGAGTGAGGGGAGCATGGGATTAGACTGGGTGGCATATTAATGGGTGTGGGGAGTGAGGCGAGAGTGGGATTAGACTGGGTGGGATATTAATGGGTGATGGGGATTGTAAGGGAGAGTCGGATTAGACTGGATCGGATATTAATGGGTGTGCAGAGTGAGGGGAGAGTGGGATTAGACTGGGTGGGATATTAATGGGTGTGGGGTGTGTAGAATTAGACTGGTGGGATAATAAAGGTTGTGGGGAGTGAAGGGGAGTGTCGGATACGACTGGGTGTGATATTCATGGGTGTATGGAGTGAGGGGAGAGTGGGATTAGACTGGGTGGCATATGAATGGGTGTGGGGAGTGAGGGGAGAGTGGGATTAGACCGGGTGGGATATTAATGGGTGTGCGGAGTGAGGGAAGAGTGGGATTATACTGGGTGGCATATGAATGTGTTTGGGGAGTGAGGGGAGAGTGGGATTAGACGGGGTGGGATATTAATGGGTGATGGGGATTGTAAGGGAGAATCGGATTAGACTGGATCGGATATTAATGGGTGTGCGGAGTGAGGGGAGAGTGGGATTAGACTGGGTGGGATATTAATGGGTGTGGGGTGTGTAGGATTAGACTGGTGGGATAATAAAGGTTGTGGGGAGTGAAGGGGAGTGTCGGATACGACTGAGTGTGATATTCATGGGTGTATGGAGTGAGGGGAGAGTGGGATTAGACTGGGTGGCATATTAATGGGTGTGGGGAGTGAGGGGAGAGTGGGATTAGACTGGGTGGGATATTAATGGTGTGGGGAGTGAAGGGGAAATTGGGATTGGACTGGCTAGAATATTAATGGGTGTGGGGAGTGAAGGGAGAGTGGGATTAGACTGGCGGGATATTAATGGGTGTGGGGAGTGAGCAGGAGAGTGGGATTCGGACGGGTGGGATATTAATGGGTGTGGGGAGTGAAGGGGAGAGAGGGATTATACTGGGTGGTATATTAATGGGTGATGGGGATTGAAAGGGAGAGTCGGATAAGACTGGATGGGATATTAATGGGTGTATGGAGTGAGGGGAGAGTGGGATTAGACTGGATGGGATATTAATGGGTGTGGGGAGTGAGGAGAGAGTGGGATTAGACAGGGTGGAATATTAATGTGTGTGGTGAGTGAGGGGAGGGTAGGATTAGACCGGGTGGGATATTAATGGGTGTGCGGAGTGAGGGAAGAGTATGATTATACTGGGTGGCATATGAATGTGTTTGGGGAGTGAGGGGAGAGTGGGATTATACTGGGTGGTATATTAATGGTTGATAGGGATTGAAAGGGAGAGTCGGATAAGACTGGATGGGATATTAATGGGTGTATGGAGTGAGCAGGAGAGTGGAATTCGGCCGGGTGGGATATTAATGGGTGTGGGGAGTGAAGGGGAGAGGGGGATTATACTGGGTGGTATATTAATGGTTGATAGGGATTGAAAGGGAGAGTCGGATAAGACTGGATGGGATATTAATGGGTGTATGGAGTGAGGCGAGAGTGGGATTAGACTGGGTGGGATATTAATGGTGTGGGGAGTGAAGGGAGAGTGGGATAAGACTGGGTGGGATATTAATGGTTGTGGGGTATGTAAGATTAGACTGGTGCGATATTAAAGGGTGTGGGGAGTGAAGGGGAGAGTCAGATTAGACTGGGTGGTATATTAATGGGTGTATAGAGTGAGGGGAGAGTGGGATTAGACTGAGTGGGATATTAATGGGTGTGGGGAGTGAGGGGTGAGTGGGATTAGACCGGGTGGGATATTAATGGGTGTGCAGAGTGAGGGGAGAGTGGGATTAGACTGGGTGGGATATTAATGGGTTTGGGGAGTGAGGGGAGAGTGGGATTAGACTGGGTGGGATATTAATGGGTGTGGTGCGTGAAGCAGAGAGTGGGATTGGACTGGGTGGAATATTAATAGGTGTGGGGAGTGAAGGGAAGAGTGGGATTATACTGGGTGGGATATTAATGGGTGATGGCTATTGAAAAAGAGAGTCGGATTAGACTGCGTGGGATATTAATGGGTGCATGGAGTGAGGGGTGAGTGGGGAGTGAGGAAATAGTGGGATTAGACTGGGTGGGATATTAAAGGGTGCGGGGAGTGAAGGGAGAGTGGGATTAGACCGGGTGGGATATTAATGGGTGTGGGGAGTGAGGGGAGAGTGGGATTAGTGAGGGGAGAGTGGGATTAAACTGGGTGGAATATTAAAGGGTGTGGGGATTTAGGGGAGTGTGGGATTAGACTGGATGGGATATTAAAGGGTGTGGGGAGTGAGGGGTGGGTGGGATTAGACTGGGAGGGATATTAATGCTGTAGCGAGTGAGGAAATAGTAGGATTAGACTGGGTGGAATATTAAAGGGTGTGGGGATTTAGGGGAGTGTGGGATTAGACTGGATGGGATATTAATGGCTGTGGGGAGTGAGGGGAGAGTGGGATGAGACTGGGCGGGATATTAATGGGTGTGGGGAGTGAGCAGCAGAGTGAGATTAGGCCGTGTGGGTTATTAATGGGTGTGGGGAGTGAAAGCGAGAGTGAGATTAGACTGCTTGGGATATTAATGGGTGTGGTGAGTGAGGCGAGAGTGGGATTAGACTGGGAGGGATATTAATGCTGTGGGGAGTGAGGAAATAGTGGGATTAGACTGGGTGGGTTAGCAAAAGGTGCGGGGAGTGAAGGGAAAGTGGGATTAGTCTGGGTGGGATATTAATGGGTGTGGGGAGTGAAGGGGAGAGTCAGATTAGACTGGGTGGTATATTAATGGGTGTATAGAGTGAGGGGAGAGTGGGATTTGACTGGGTGGGATATTAATGGGTTTGCGGAGTGAGGGAAGAGTGGGATTATACTGGGTGGCATATGAATGTGTTTGGGGAGTGAGGGGAGAGTGGGATTAGACTGGGTGGGATATTAATGGGTGTATGGAGTGAGGGGAGAGTGGGATTAGACTGGATGGGATATTAATGGGTGTGGGGAGTGAGGAGAGAGTGGGATTAGACAGGGTGGAATATTAATGTGTGTGGTGAGTGAGGGGAGGGTAGGATTAGACTGGATGGGATATTAATGGGTGTGGGGAGTGAGGGGAGAGTGGGATTAGACTGGGTGGGATATTAATGGTGTGGGGAGTGAAGGGGAGATTGGGATTGGACTGGCTAGAATATTAATGGGTGTGGGGAGTGAAGGGAGAGTGGGATTAGACTGGCGGGATATTAATGGGTGTGGGGAGTGAGCAGGAGAGTGGGATTCGGACGGGTGGGATATTAATGGGTGTGGGGAGTGAAGGGGAGAGAGGGATTATACTGGGTGGTATATTAATGGGTGATGGAGATTGAAAGGGAGAGTCGGATAAGACTGGATGGGATATTAATGGGTGTATGGAGTGAGGGGAGAGTGGGATTAGACTGGGTGGGATATTAATGGGTGTGGGGAGTGAAGGGGAGAGAGGGATTATACTGGGTGGTATATTAATGGGTGATGGGGATTGAAAGGGAGAGTCGGATAAGACTGGATGGGATATTAATGGGTGTATGGAGTGAGGGGAGAGTGGGATTAGACTGGGTGGGATATTAATGGGTGTGGGGAGTGAAGGGGAGAGGGGGATTATACTGGGTGGTATATTAATGGTTGTGGGGTATGTAAGATTAGACTGGTGCGATATTAAAGGATGTGGGGAGTGAAGGGGAGAGTCAGATTAGACTGGGTGGTATATTAATGGGTGTATAGAGTGAGGGGAGAGTGGGATTAGACTGAGTGGGATATTAATGGGTGTGGGGAGTGAGGGGTGAGTGGGATTGGACCGGGTGGGATATTAATGGGTGTGCAGAGTGAGGGGAGAGTCGGATTAGACCGGGTGGGATATTAATGGGTGTGGGCAGTGAAGGGGAGAGTGGGAATAGACTGCATGGGATATTAATGGGTGTATGGAGTGAGGGGTGAGTGGGGAGTGAGGGAATAGTGGGATTAGACTGGTTGGGATATTAAAGGGCGCGGGGAGTGAAGGGAAAGTGGGATTAGACAGGGTGGGATATTAATGGGTGTGGGGAGTGAAGGGAGAGTGGGATTAGACTGGGTGGGATATTAATGGCTGTGGGGAGTGAGGGAATAGTCGGATTAGACTGGGTGGTATATTAATGGGTGATGGGGATTGAAAGGGAGAGTCGGATGAGACTGGATGGGATATTAATGGGTGTATGGAGTGAGGGGAGAGTGGGATTGGACTGGCTAGAATATTAATGGGTGTGGGGAGTGAAGGGAGAGTGGGATTAGACTGGCGGGATATTAATGGGTGTGGGGAGTGAAGGGAGAGTGGGATTAGACTGGGTGGGATATTAATGGCTGTGGGGAGTGAGGGAATAGTCGGATTAGACTGGGTGGTATATTAATGGGTGATGGGGATTGAAAGGGAGAGTCGGATGAGACTGGATGGGATATTAATGGGTGTATGGAGTGAGGGGATAGTGAGATTAGACTGGGTGGGATATTAATGGGTGTTGGGAGTGAGGGGAGCGTGGGATTAGACTGGGTGGGATATTAATGGGTGTATGGAGCGAAGGGGAGTGTGGGATTAAACTGGGTGGGATAATAATGGGTGATGGGGATTGAAATGCAGAGTCGGATTAGACTGGATGGGATCTTAATGGGTGTGGGGAGTGAGGGGTGAGTGGGATTACTCTGGCTGGGATATTAATGGGTGTGGGGAGTGAGCAGGAGAGTGGGATTAGACCGGGTGGGATATTAATGGGTGATGGGGATTGAAAGGGAGAATCGGATTGGACTGGATCGGATATTAATGGGTGTGGGGAGTGAGGCGAGAGTGGGATTAGACTGGGTGGGATATTAATGGTGTGGGGAGTGAGGGAATAGTGGGATTAGACTAGGTGGGATATAAAAGGGTGCGGGGAGAGCAGGGAAAGTGGGATTAGTCTGGGTGGGATATTAATGGGTGTGGGGAGTGAGGGGAGAGTGGGATTAGACTGGGTGGCATATTAATGGGTGCAGGGAGTGCGGGGAGAGTAGGATTAGGCTGGTTGAGATATTAATGGGTGTGGGGAGTGAATGGGAGAGTGAGATTCGACTGGGTGGAATATTAATGGGTGTGGAGAGTGAGGGGAGAGTGGGATTAGACTGGGTGAGATATTAATGGGTGCGGGGAGTGAGCAGGGGAGTGGGATTAGACCGGGTGGGATATTAATGGGTGATGGGGATTGAAAGGGAGAATCGGATTGGACTGGATCGGATATTAATGGGTGTGGGGAGTGAGGCGAGAGTGGGATTAGACTGGGTGGGATATTAATGGTGTGGGGAGTGAGGGAATAGTGGGATTAGACTGGGTGGGATATTAAATGGTGCGGGGAGAGAAGGGAAAGTGGGATTAGTCTGGGTGGGATATTAATGGGTGTGGGGAGTGAGGGGAGAGTGGTATTTGACTGGGTGGGATATTAATGGGTGTGGGGAGTGAGGGGAGTGTGGGATTAGACTGGGTGAGATATTAATGGTGTGGGGAGTGAGGGAATAGTGGGATTAGACTGGATGGGATATTGATGGATGTGGGGAGTGGGGGAAAGTGGGTTCAGACTGGGTGGGATATTAATGGGTGTGGGAGTGTGGGATTAGATTGGGTGGGATATTAAAGGGTGTGGGATTAGTGTTGGTTTGATATTAATCTGTGTGGGGAGTGAGGGGAGAGTGGGATTAGACTGGGTGGGATATTAATGGGTGCAGGTAGTGCGGGGAGAGTAAGATAAATCTGGGTGAGATATTAATGGGTGTGGGGAGTGAATGGGAGAGTGGGATTAGACTGGGTGGGATATTAATGGGTGCGGGGAGTGAGGGGAGAGTGGGATTAGACTGGTGGGATATTAATGGGTGCGAGGAGTGAGGGGCGAGTGGGATCAGACTGGGTGGGATATTAATGGTGTGGGGAGTGAGTGGAGAGTAGGATTAGACTGGGTGGGATTCTGATGGGTGTGGGGAGTGAGGGAGAGTGGGATTAGACTGGATGGGATATTAATGGGTGTGGGGAGTGAGGGAAGAGCGAGATTAGACTGAGTGGGCTATTGATGGATGTGGGGAGTGAGGGAGAGTGGGATCAGACTGGGTGGGATATTAATGGGTGTGGGAGTGTGGGATTAGATTGGGTGGGATATTAAAGGGTGTGGGGAGTGTAGGGGAGAGTGGGATTCGTCTGGGTTTCATATTAATCTGTGTGGGGATCGAGGGGAGAGTGGGATTCGACTGGGTGGCATATTAATGGGTGCAGGGAGTGCGGGGAGAGTAGGATTAGGCTGGTTGAGATATTAATGGGTGTGGGGAGTGAATGGGAGAGTGAGATTCGACTGGGTGGAATATTAATGGGTGTGGAGAGTGAGGGGAGAGTGGGATTAGACTGGGTGGGATATTAATGGGTGCGGGGAGTGAGGGAATAGTGGGATGAGACTGGGTGGGATATCAAAGGGTGCGGGGAGTAAAGGGAAAGGGGGATTAGTCTGGGTGGGATATTAATGGGTGTGGGGAGAGAGGGGAGAGAGGGGAGAGTGGGATTAGACTCTGTGGGATACTAAAGCGTTTCGGGAGTGAGGCAAGTGTAGGATTAGACTGGGTGGGATATTAATGGTGTGGGGAATGAGGGGAGAGTGAGATTAGATCGTGTTGAATATTAATGGGTGTGGGCAGTGAAGGGGAGAGTGGGATGAGACTGGGTGGGATATTAATGGGTGATGGCGATTGAAAGAGAGATTTGGATAAGCCTGGATCGGATATTAATGGGTGTGGGGAGTGAGGGAAGGTGGGATTAGACTGGGTGGGATATTAATGGGTGTGGAGTGTGAAGGGGAGAGTGGGTTTGGACCGGATGGAATATTAATGGGTGTGACCAGTGAAGGGGAGAGTGGGATTAGACCGGGTGGGATATTAATGGGTCTGCGGAGTGAGGGAAGAGTGGGATTATACTGGGAGGCATATGAATGTGTTTGGGGAGTGAGGGGAGAGTGGGATTAGACTGGGTGGGATATTAATGGGTGTATGGAGTGAGCGGAGAGTGGGATTAGACTGGGTGGGATATTAATGGGTGTGGGGAGTGAGGAGAGAGTGGGATTAGACAGGGTGGGATATTAATGGTGTGGGGAGTGAAGGGGAGATTGGGATTAGACTGGCGGGATATTAATTGGTGTGGGGAGTGAGCAGGAGAGTGGGATTCGGTCGGGTGGGAAATTAATGGGTGTGGGGAGTGAGGGGAGAGTGGGATTAGACTGGGTGGGATATTAATGGGTGTGGGGAGTGAGGAGAGAGTGGGATTAGACAGGGTGGGATATTAATGGGTGTGGGGAGTGAGGAGAGAGTGGGATTAGACAGGGTGGGATATTAATGTGTGTGGTGAGTGAGGGGAGGGTAGGATTAGACTGGATGGGATAATAATGGGTGTGGGGAGTGAGGGGAGAGTGGGATTAGACTGGGTGGGATATTAATGGTGTGGGGAGTGAAGGGGAGATTGGGATTGGACTGGGTGGAATATTAATGGGTGTGGGGAGTGAGGGGAGAGTGGGATTAGACTGGCGGGATATTAATGGGTGTGGGGAGTGAGCTGGAGAGTGGGATTCGGCCGGGTGGGATATTAATGGGTGTGGGGAGTGAAGGGGAGAGAGGGATTATACTGGGTGGTATATTAATGGGTGATGGGGCTTGAAAGGGAGAGTCGGATAGGACTGGATCGAATATTAATGGGTGTGGGGAGTGAGGGGAGATTGGGAATAGACTGGGTGGGATATTAATGGGTGTGGGGAGTGAGGCTAGAGTGGGATTAGACTGGGTGGGATATTAATGGTGTGGGAAGTGAGGGAATAGTGGGATGAGACTGGGTGGGATATCTAAGGGTGCGGGGAGTGAAGGGAAAGGGGGATTCGTCTGAGTGGGATATTAATGGGTGTGGGGAGACAGGGGAGAGTGGGATTAGACTCTGTGGGATACTAAAGCGTTTCGGGAGTGAGGCAAGTGTAGGATTAGACTGGGTGGGATAATAATGGTGTGGGGAATGAGGGGAGAGTGAGATTAGACTGGGTGGAAAATTAAAGGGTGTGGGTAGTGAGGGGCGAGTGGGATTAGACTGGGTGGGATATTAATGTGTGTGGGGTGTGTAGGATTAGACTGGTGGGATAATAAAGGTTGTGGGGAGTGAAGGGGTGAGTCGGATTCAACTGGGTGTGATATTCATGGGTGTATGGAGTGAGGGGAGAGTGGGATTAGACTGGGTGGCATATGAATGGGTGTGGGGAGTGAGGGGAGAGTGGGATTAGACCGGGTGGGATATTAATGGGTGTGTGGAGTGAGGGGAGAGTGGGATTAGACTGGGTGGGATATTAATGGTGTGGGGAGTGAGGAGAGAGTGGGATTCGACAGGGTGGGATATTAATGTGTGTGGTGAGTGAGGGGAGGGTAGGATTAGACTGGATGGGATATTAATAGTTGTGGGGAGTGAGGGGAGAGTGGGATTAGACTGGGTGGGATATTAATGGTGTGGGGAGTGAAGGGGAGATTGGGATTGGACTGGGTGGAATATTAATGGGTGTGGGGAGTGAGGGGAGAGTGGGATTAGACTGGCGGGATATTAATGGGTGTGGGGAGTGAGCAGGAGAGTGGGATTTGGCCGGGTGGGATATTAATGGGTGTGGGGAGTGAAGGGGAGAGAGGGATTATACTGGGTGGTATATTAATGGGTGATGGGGATTGAAAGGGAGAGTCGGATAAGACTGAATGGGATATTAATGGGTGTATGGAGTGAGGGGAGAGTGAGATTAGACTGGGTGGAATATTAATGGGGATGGCGATTGAAAGGGAGAATTGGATTGGACTGGATCGGATATTAATGGGTGTGGGGAGTGAGGCGAGAGTGGGATTAGACTGGGTGGGATATTAATGGTGTGGGGAGTGAGGGAATAGTGGGATTAGACTGGGTGGGATATTAAAGGGTGCGGGGAGAGAAGGGAAAGTGGGATTAGTCTGGGTGGGATATTAATGCGTGTGGGGAGTGAGGGGAGAGTGGTATTTGACTGGGTGGGATATTAATGGGTGTGGGGAGTGAGGGGAGTGTGGGATTAGACTGGGTGAGATATTAATGGTGTGGGGAGTGAGGGAATAGTGGGATTAGACTGGATGGAATATTAATGTCTGTGGTGAGTGAGGGAAGAGCGGGATTAGACTGGGTGGGCTATTGATGGATGTGGGGAGTGGGGGAGAGTGGGATCAGACTGGGTGGGATATTAAAGGGTGTGGGGAGTGAGGGGAGAGTGGGATTAGTCTGGGTGGGATACTGATGGGTGTGGGGAGTGAGGGAGAATGGGATTAGACTGGGTAGGATATTAATGGGTGTGGGGAGTGAGGGAAGAGTGGGATTAGACTGGGTGGGATACTGATGGGTGTGGGGAGTGAGGGAGAGTGGGATTAGACTGGGTCGTATATTAATGGGTGTGGGGAGTGAGGGAAGAGATGGATTAGACTGGGTGGGATACTGATGTGTGTGGGGAGTGAGGGAGAGTGGTATTAGACTGGGTGGGATATTAATGGGTGTATGGAGTGATGTGTGAGTGAAATTAGACTGGGTGGCATTTTAATGGGTGTGGGGAATGGGCAAGAGAGTGTGATTAGACCGGGTGGGATATTAATGGGTGTGGGCAGTGAAGGGGAGAGTGGGATTAGACTGGATCGGATATTAATAGGTGTGGGGAGTGAGGGAAGAGATGGATTAGACTGGGTGGGATACTGATGGGTGTGGGGAGTGAGGGAAAGTGGGATTAGACTGGGTGGGATATTAATGTGTGTGGTGAGTGAGGGGAGGGTAGGATTAGACTGGATGGGATATTAATGGGTGTGGGGAGTGAGGGGAGAGTGGGATTAGACTGGGTGGGATATTAATGGTGTGGGGAGTGAAGGGGAGATTGGGATTGGACTGGGTGGAATATTAATAGGTGTGGGGAGTGAGGGGAGAGTGGGATTAGACTGGCGGGATAGTAATGGGTGTGGGGAGTGAGCAGGAGAGTGGGATTCGACCGGGTGGGATATTAATGGGTGTGGGGAGTGAAGGGGAGAGAGGGATTGTACTGGGTGGTATATTAATGGGTGATGGGGATTGAAAGGGAGAGTCGGATAAGACAGGATCGGATATTAATGGGTGTGGGGAGTGAGGCTAGAGTGGGATTAGACTGGGTGGGATATTAATGGTGTGGGAAGTGAGGGAATAGTGCGATGAGACTGGGTGGGATATCTAAGGGTGCGGGGAGTGAAGGGAAAGGGGGATTTGTCTGAGTGGGATATTAATGGGTGTGGGGAGACAGGGGAGAGTGGGATTAGACTCTGTGGGATACTAAAGCGTTTCGGGAGTGAGGCAAGTGTAGGATTAGACTGGGTGGGATATTAATGGTGTGGGGAATGAGGGGAGAGTGAGATTAGACTGGGTGGAAAATTAAAGGGTGTGGGTAGTGAGGGGCGAGTGGGATTAGACTGGGTGGGATATTAATGTGTGTGGGGTGTGTAGGATTAGACTGGTGGGATAATAAAGGTTGTGGGGAGTGAAGGAGAGAGTCGGATTCAACTGGGTGTGATATTCATGGGTGTATGGAGTGAGGGGAGAGTGGGATTAGACTGGGTGGCATATGAATGGGTTTGGGGAGTGAGGGGAGAGTGGGATTAGACTGGGTGGGATATTAATGGGTGCATGGAGTGAGGGGAGAGTGGGATTAGACTGGATGGGATATTAATGGGTGGATGGAGTGAGGGGAGAGTGAGATTAGACTGGGTGGGATATTAATGGGTGTTGGGAGTGAGGGGATCGTGGGATTAGACTGGGTGGGATATTAATGGGTGTATGGAGCGAACGGGAGTGTGGGATTAAACTGGGTGGGATAATAATGGGTGATGGGGATTGAAATGCAGAGGCGGATTAGACTGGATGGGATATTAATGGGTGTGTGGAGTGAGGGGAGAGTGAGATTAGACTGGGTGGGATATTAATGGGTGCAGGGAGTGCGGGGAGAGTAGGATTAGACTGGATGAGATATTAATGGGTGTCGGGAGTGAATGGGAGCGTGGGATTAGACTGAGTGGAATATTAATGGGTGTGGAGAGTGAGGGGAGAGTGGGATTAGACTGGGTGGGATATTAATGGGTGCGGGGAGTGAGGGGAGAGTGGGATTAGACTGGTGGGATATTAATGGGTGCGAGGAGTGAGGGGGCGAGTGGGATTAGACTGGTGGGATATTAATGGTGTGGGGAGTGAGTGGAGAGTAGGATTAGACTGGGTGGGATTCTGATGGGTGTGGGGAGTGAGGGAGAGTGGGATCAGACTGGGTGGGATATTAATGAGTGTGGGATTAGATTGGGTGGGATATTAAAGGGTGTGGGGAGAGTGGGATTCGTCTGGGTTTGATATTAATCTGTGTGGGGAGCGAGGGGAGAGCGGGATTAGACTGGGTGGGATATTAATGGGTGCGGGGAGAGTAGGATTAGACTGGTTGAGATATTAATGGTTGTGGGGAGTGAATGGGAGAGTGGGATTCGACTGGGTGGAATATTAATGGGTGTGGAGAGTGAGGGGACAGTGGGATTAGACTGGGTGGGATATTAATGGGTGCGGGGAGTGAGGGGCGAGTGGGATTAGACTGAGTGGGATATTAAAGGGTGTGGGGAGTGAGTTGAGAGTGGGATTAGTCTGGGTGGGATACTGATGGGTGTGGGGAGTGAGGGAGAGTGGGATTAGACTGGGTAGTATATTAATGGATGTGGGGAGTGAGGGAAGAGATGGATTAGACTGGTTGGGATACTGATCTGTGTGGGGAGTGAGGGAGAGTGGTATTAGACTGGGTGGGATATTAATGGGTGTATGGAGTGATGTGTGAGTGGGATTAGACTGGGTGGGATATTAATGGGTGTGGGGAATGGGCAAGAGAGTGTGATTAGACCGGGTGGGATATTAATGGGTGTGGGCAGTGAATGGGAGAGTGGGAGTAGACCTGGCGGGATATCAATGGGTGTGGGCAGTGAAGGGGTGAGTGGGATTAGACTGGATCGGATATTAATGGGTGTGGGAAGTGAGTGAAGAGATGGATTAGACTGGGTGGGATACTGATGGGTGTGGGGAGTGAGGGAGATTGGGATTAGACTGTGTGGAATTTTAATCAGTGTGGGGAGTGAGGGGAGAGTGGGTGGGATATTAATGGGTGTGGGGAGTGAAGGGGAGAGTGCGTATTGACTGGGTGGAATATTAATGGGTGTGGAGAGTCAGGGGAGAGTGTGATTAGACTGGGTGGGATATGAATTGATGTGGGTAGTGAGGGGAGTGTGGGATTGGACTGGATCGGATATTAATGGGTGTGGAGAGTGAGGGGAGAGTGGGATTAGACTGGGTGAGATATTAATGGGTGTGGGGAGTGAGGCTAGAGTGGGATTAGACTGGGTGGGATATTAATGGTGTGGGAAGTGAGGGAATAGTGGGATGAGACTGGGTGGGATATCAAAGGGTGCGGGGAGTGAAGGGAAAGGGGGATTAGTCTGGGTGGGATATTAATGGGTGTGGGGAGAGTGGGGAGAGTGGGGAGAGAGTTGAGAGTGGGATTCGACTCTGTGGGATACTAAAGCGTTTCGGGAGTGAGGCAAGTGTAGGATTAGACTGGGTGGGATATTAATGGTGTGGGGAATGAGGGGAGAGTGAGATTAGACTGGGTGGAAAATTAAAGGATGTGGGTAGTGAGGGGCGAGTGGGATTAGACTGGGTGAGATATTAATGTGTGTGGGGTGTGTAGGATTAGACTGGTGGGATAATAAAGGTTGTGGGGAGTGAAGGGGAGAGTCGGATACGACTGGGTGTGATATTCATGGGTGTATGGAGTGAGGGGAGAGTGGGATTAGACTGGGTGGCATATGAATGGGTGTGGGGAGTGAGGGGAGAGTGGGATTAGACCGGGTGGGATATTAATGGGTGAGCGGAATGAGGGAAGAGTGGGATTATACTGGGTGGCATATGAATGTGTTTGGGGAGTGAGGGGAGAGTGGAATTAGACTGGGTGGGATATTAATGGGTGTATGGAGTGAGGGGTGAGTGGGATTAGACTGGGTGGGATATTAATGGGTGTGGGGAGTGAGGAGAGAGTGGGATTAGACAGGGTGGGATATTAATGTGTGTGGTGAGTGAGGGGAGGGTAGGATTAGACTGGATGGGATATTAATGGGTGTGGGGAGTGAGTGGAGTGTGGGATTAGACTGGGTGGGATATTAATGATGTGGGGAGTGAAGGGGAGATTGGGATTATACTGGGTGGTATATTAATGGGTGATGGGGATTGAAAGGGAGAGTCGGATAAGACTGGATGGGATATTAATGGGTGTATGGAGTGAGGGGAGAGTGGGATTACACTGGGTGGGATATTAATGGGTGTGGGGAGTGAGGCGAGAGTGCAATTAGACTGGGTGGGATATTAATGGGTGATGGTGATTGCAAGGGAGAGTCGGATTAGACTGGAATGGATATTAATGGGTGTGGGGAGTGAGGGGAGAGTGGGAATAGACTGGGTGGGACATTAATGGGTATGGGGAGTGAGGCGAGAGTGGGATTAGACTGGGTGGGATATTAATGGCTGTGGGGAGTGAGGGAATAGTCGGATTAGACTGGGTAGGATATTAAAGGGTACGGGGAGTGAAGGGAAATTGGGATTAGTCTGGGTGGGATATTAATGGGTGTGGGGTGTGTAGGATTAGACGAGTGGGATATTAAAGAGTGTGGGGAGTGAACGGGAGAGTCAGATTAGTCTGGGTTGGATATTAATGGGTGTATGGAGTGAGGGGAGAGTGGGATTAGACATAGTGGGATATTAATGGGCGTGCGGAGTGAGGGGAGAGTGGGATTAGACTGGGTGAGATATTAATGGGTGTGGGGAGTGAGGGGAGAGTGGGATTAGACTGGGTGGGATATTAATGGGTGTGGGGAGTGAGGGGAGAGTGGAATTAGACTGGGTGGGATATTAATGGTGTGGGGAGTGAGGGAATCGTGGGATTAGACTGGGTGGGTTATTAAAGGGTGTGGGGAGTGAGGAGAGAGTGGGATTAGACCGTGTGGGAGATTAATGGGTGTGGGGAGTGAGGGAAGAGTGGGATTAGAGTGGGTGGAATATTAATGGGTGTGGGGAGAGTGGGTTTCGACTGGGTGGGTTATTAATGGGTGTGGGGAGTGAGGGGAGGTGGGATTAGACCGGGTGCGATTTTAATGGATGTGGGGAGTGAAAGGGAGTGTCGGATTAGACTGGCTGGGATATTAATGGATGATGAGGAATGAGCAAGAGAGTGGGATTAGATCAGGTGGAATATTAATGGGTGTGGGCAGTGAAGGGGAGAGTGGGATTAGACTGGGTGGGATATTAATGGGTAATGGCGATTGAAAGAGAGATTCGGATTAGCCTGGATCGGATATTAATGGGTGTGGGGAGTGTGGGAAGGTGGGATTAGACTGGGTGGGATATTAATGGGTGTGGGGTGTGAAGGGGAGAGTGGGATTGGACCGGATGGAATATTAATGGGTGTGGCCAGTGAAGGGGAGAGTGGGATTAGACTGGGCGGGATATTAATGGGTGATGGGGAGTGAGGGGAGAGTGGGATTATACTGGGTGGGATATTAATGGGTGTATGGAGTGAAGTGGAGAGTGGGATTAGACTGGGTGGGATATTAAAGGGTGCGGGGAGTGAAGGGAAACTGGGATTAGTCTGGGTGGGATATTAATGGGTGTGGGGAGAGAGGGGAGAGCGGAGAGTGGGATTAGACTGTGTGGGATACTAAAGGGTGTTGGTAGTGAGGCAAGAGTGGGATTAGACTGGGTGAGATATTAATGGGTGTGGGGAGTGAGGGGAGAGTGAGATTAGACTGGGTGGGAAATTAATGGGTGTGGGGAGTGAGGGGAGAGTGGGATTAGACTGGGTGGGATATTAATGGTGTGGGGAGTGAGGGAATAGTGGGATTGACTGGGTGGGATATTAAATAGTGTGGGGATTGAGGGGAGAGTGGGATTGACCGGGTGGGATATTAATGTGTGTGGTGAGTGAAGCGGAGAGTGGGATTCGACTGGGTGGAATATTAATGCGTGTGGGGAGTGAGGGGAGAGTGGGATTCGACTGGGCAGGATATTAATGGGTGTGGGGAGTGAGGGGAGCGTTGGATTAGACTGGGTGGGATATTAATGTGTGTGGGGAGTGAGGGGAGGGTGGGATTAAACTGGGTTCGATATTAATGGTGTGTCGAGTGAGGGAATAGTGGGATTGATTGGGTGGGATATTAAATAGTGTGGGGATTGAGGGGAGAGTGGGATTAGACTGTGTGGGATACGAAAGGGTGTGGTGAGTGAGGCAAGAGTGGGATTAGATTGGGTGAGATAATAATGGGTGTGGGGAGTGAGGGGAGAGTGGGTTTAGACTGGGTGGGATATTAATGGGTGTGGCGAGTGAGGGATGCATGGCATTAGACTGGGTTGTATATTAAAGGGTGTGGGGATTGAGGGGAGTGTGGGATTAGAATGGGTGGGATATGAATGGGTGATGGAGAGTGATAGGAAGAGTCGGATTAGAATGGGTGGGATATTAATGGGTGTGGTGAATGAGGGGAACGTGGGATTAGGGTGGGTGGGGTATTAATGGTGTGGGGAGTGAGGGAATAGTGGGATAAGACTGGGTGGGATACTAAAGTGTGCGGGGAGTGAGGGGAGAGTGGGAGTTGACTGGGTGAGATATTAATGGGTGATGGGGAGTGAAAGTGAGAGTGGGATTAGATTGGGTGGGATATTAATAGGTGTGGGAGAGTGAGGGGAGCATGGGATTAGATTTCGTGGGATATTAATGGTGTGGGGAGTGAGGGAATAGTGGGATTAGACTGGGTGGGATATTAAAGTGTGTGGGTGGTGAGGGGAGAGTGGGATTCGACTGGGTGAGATATTAATGGGTGTGGGGAGTGAGGGGAGGGTGAGATTAGACTGGGTGGGATATTAAAGGGTGCGGGGAGTGAGGGGAGAGTGGGATTAGACTGGGTGGGATTTTAAAGGGTGTGGGGAGTGAGGGGAGAGTGGGTTTATACTGGGTGTGATATTAAAGGGTGTGGGGAGTGAGTTATATTAGACAGGGTGGTATATTAAAGCAGTGTGGAAAGTAGGTGAGAATGGAATTAGAATGAATGGGATATGAAAGAGTGTGGGAAGAGAGCAGGAATATCCAGACCACAGTCCCGCATATCCATAGGGAATTGTATGACGTTTGAAAAGACATGTCCAAACAGGGAGGTCGGTTTGCCTGAGCAGGGAACTCTTCTCACCCGAGCAGGGACTCTGCTCACCCGAGCAAGTAACTCCATTCACCTGAGCAGGTAAATCCACTCACCTGAGCAGGTAACTCCGGCATCCTTGCTGTGTGTGCAGTTATTCACACCCCACGGGTTGGCAGAGCACTGATCGAGGGCAGGCTCTGTCCCGTTACACTTCACCTCATCCAACCAGATGTCCCCAGTCCCCTCTCCATAGTAGGCGCCTCCTGTTGCTGACAGGGCCGTCCCACAGTTCAACAGTCTGCAGACCACATTCGCTGCGTTTAGATCCCAGCCATCGTCACAGACGGTCCCCCAGAAGGAGTTATGATAGACCTCAACTCTCCCGGAGCACATGTTGTTACCGTCCACCAGACGTATGGGCACCGGACCTGGAATAGAGACGGGAACACGGTTAAACTGGTTTAAACGATGCCGGGAAGCATCGACTGGGCCCAGACGACAGCCTGCTCTTAACCCCCACATTTGGCTCTCACCCATCACCCTCCTGATATAGTTCGACATCTGACATCGGCCCGCACCCCGACATGGCCCTACACCACCCTACACCCCGACATGGCCCTACACCACCCTACACCCCGACATGGCCTCACACCCCGACATGGCCCTACACCACCCTACACCCCGACATGGCCCTACATCACCCTACACCCCGACATGGTCCTACACCACTCTACACCCCGACATGGCCCTATATCACCCTACACCCCAACATGGCCCCACACCCCGACATGGCCCTACATCACCCTACACCCCGACGTGGCCATAAATCACCCTGCACCCCGACATGGGCCTACACCACCCTACACCCCGACATGGCCCCACACCCCGACATGGCCCTACACCCCGACATGGCCCTACATCACCCTACACCCCGACATGGCCCTACATCACCCTACACCCCGACATGGCCCTACAACAACCGGCACCCCGACATGGGCCTACACTCCGACATGGCCCTACACCACCCTGCACCCCGACATGGCACGACATCATTCTTCACCCCGACATCGCCACCGCCCCGACATCGCCCCGCACCCCGTCATCGCCCCACACCACAACATCGCCCCGACATCATCCCACAACCCGACATCGCCCCGCACCCCGATACTGCCCCCGCTCCGACATCGCCCCCGCTCCGACATCGCCCCCGCCCCGACATCGCCCCACACCCCGACATCGCTCCGCACCGACATCGCCCAGCACCCCGACATCGCCCCACACCCCGACATCGCTCCGCACCGACATCGCCCAGCACCCCGACATCGCCCCACACCCCGACATCGCTCCGCTCCGACATCGCCCCGCACCCCGATACTGCCCCCGCTCCGACATCGCCCCCGCTCCGACATCGCCCCCGCCCCGACATCGCTCCGCACCGACATCGCCCAGCACCCCGACATCGCCCCACACCCCGACATCGTCCCACACCCCGACATCGCCCCACACCCCAACATCGCTCCGCACCGACATCGCCCAGCACCCCGACATCGCCCCACACCCCGACATCGCCCCACACCCTGACATCGCCCCACACCCCGACATCGCTCCGCACCGACATCGCCCAGCACCCCGACATCGCCCCACACCCCGACATCGCCCCACACCCCGACATCGCCCCACCACCGCACACCGACTTCGCCCCACACCCCGACATCGCCCCACTCAACAGGTAAATCCACTCACCTGAGCAGGTAACTCCGGCATCATTGCTGTGTGTGCAGTTATTCACCCCCCACGGGTTGGCAGAGCACTGATCGAGGGCAGGCTCTGTCCCGTTACACTTCACATCATCCAACCAGATGTCCCCAGTCCCCTCTCCATAGTAGGCGCCTCCTGTTGCTGACAGGGCCGTCTCACAGTTCAACAGTCTGCAGACCACATTCGCTGCGTTTAGATCCCAGCCATCGTCACAGACGGTCCCCCAGGAGGAGTTATGATAGACTTCAACTCTCCCAGAGCACATGTTGTTACCGTCCACCAGACGTACGGGCACCGGACCTGGGATAGAGACGGGAACACGGTTAAACTGGTTTAAACGATGCCGGGAAGCATCGACTGGGCCCAGATGACAGCCTCCTCTTAATAACTACATTAGGCTCTCACCGATCACCATCATGATATAGTTCGACACGCAACATCTGCCCGCACCCTGACATGGCCCTACACCACCCTGCACCCCGACATTGCCCTACACCTCCCTACACCCCGACATGGCCCTACACCACCCTGCACCCCGACATGGCCCTACACCACCCTACACCCCGACATGGCCAGATACCACCCTGCACCCCGACATGGCCCGACATCATCCTACACCCCGACATGGCCCTACACCACCCTGCACCCCGACATGGCCCGACATCACCCTGCACCCCGACATGGCCCTACACCACCCTACACCCCGACATGGCCCTACACCCCGACATGGCCCTACACCCCGACATGGCCCTACACCACCCTACACCCCGACATGGCCAGATACCACCCTGCACCCCGACATGGCCCGACATCACCCTACACCCCGACATGGCCCTACACCACCCTGCACCCCGACATGGCCCGACATCACCCTACACCCCGACATGGCCCTACACCACCCTACACCCCGACATGGCCCTACACCCCGACATGGCCCTACACCCCGACATGGCCCTACACCACCCTACACCCCGACATGGCCAGATACCACCCTGCACCCCGACATGGCCCGACATCACCCTACACCCCGACATGGCCCTACACCACCCTGCACCCCGACATGGCCCGACATCACCCTACACCCCGACATGGCCCGACATCACCCTACACCCCGACATGGCCCGACACCACCCTACACCCCGACATGGCCCTACACCACCCTGCACCCCGACATGGCCCTACACCACCCTGCACCCCGACATGGCTCTACACCACCCTACACCCCGACATGGCCCTACACCACCCTACACCCCGACATGGCCCTACACCCCGACATGGCCCTACACCCCGACATGGCCCTACACCACCCTACACCCCGACATGGCCCTACACCACCCTACACCCCGACATGGCCCTACACCCCGACATGGCCCTACACCCCGACATGGCCCTACACCACCCTACACCCCGACATGGCCAGACACCACCCTGCACCCCGACATGGCCAGACACCACCCTGCACCCCGACATGGCCCTACACCACCCTACACCCCGACATGGCCCTACACCACCCTACACCCCGACATGGCCAGATACCACCCTGCACCCCGACATGGCCCTACACCACCCTACACCCCGACATGGCCCGACACCACCCTGCACCCCGACATGGCCCTACATCACCCTACACCCCGACATGGCCCTACACCACCCTACACCCCGACATGGCCAGACACCACCCTGCACCCCGACATGGCCCTACATCACCCTGCACACCGACATCGCCCAGCACTCCGACATGCCCGTACACCCCGATATTGCCCCGCAACCCGCCATCGCCCTACGCAGCAGGTAACTCCACTCACCCGAGCAAGTAACACCACTCACCCGAGCAGGTAACTCCCCTCACCCGAGCAGGTAACTTCCCTCACCCGAGCAGGTAACTCCCCTCACCCGAGCAGGTAACTCCACTCACCCGAGCAGGGAACTCCACTCACCCGAGCAGGGAACTCCCCTCACCCGAGCAGGTAACTCCCCTCACCCGAGCAGGTAACTCCCCTCACCCGAGCAGGGAACTCTGCTCACCCGAGCAGGGAACTCCGCTCACCCGAGCAGGGAACACCTCTCACCCGAGCAGGGAACTCCCCTCACCCGAGCAGGGAACTCCATTTACCCAAGCAGGTAACTCCCCTCACCCGAGGAGGGAACTCCGCTCACCCGAGCAGGTAACTCCCCTCACCCGAGCAGGCAACTCCCCTCACCCGAGCAGGGAACTCCCCTCACCCGAGCAGGTAACTCCCCTCACCCGAGCAGGGAACTCTGCTCACCCGAGCAGGTAACTCCGCTCACCCGAGCAGGTAACTGCCCTCACCCGAGCAGGTAACTGCCCTCACCCGAGCAGGGAACTCCCCTCACCCGAGCAGGGAACTCCCCTCACCCGAGCAGGGAACTCCCCTCACCTGAGCAGGGAACTCCCCTCACCTGAGCAGGGAACTCCACTCACCCAAGCAGGTAACTCCGGCATCCTTGCTGTGTGTGCAGTTATTCACACCCCACGGGTTGGCAGAGCACTGATCGAGGGCAGGCTCTGTCCCGTTACACTTCACATCATCCAACCAGATGTCCCCAGTCCCCTCTCCATAGTAGGCACTTCCTGTTGCTGACAGGGCCGTCCCACAGTTCAACAGTCTGCAGACCACACTCGCTGCGTTTATATCCCAGCCATCGTCACAGACGGTCCCCCAGAAGGAGTTATGATAGACCTCAACTCTCCCGGAGCACGTGTTGGTACCGTCCACCAGACGTACGGGCACCGGACCTGGAATAGAGACGGGAACACGGTTAAACTGGTTTAAACGATGCCGGGTAGCATCAACTGGGCCCAGACGACAGCCTGCTCTTAACCCCCACATTTGGCTTTCACCCATCACCCTCCTGATATAGTTCGACATCTGACATCGGCCCGCACCCCGACATGGCCCTACACCACCCTACACCCCGACATGGCCCCACACCCCGACATGGCCCTACATCACCCTACACCCCGACATGGCCCTACATCACCCTACACCCCGACATGGCCCTACACCCCGACATGGCCCTGCACCCCGACACGGCCCTACACCCCGACATGGCCCTACACCCCGACATGGCCCTACACCCCGACATGGCCCTACAGCCCGACATCGCCCCCCCCACCCGACATCGCCCCGCACCCCGACATGGCCCCGTACCCCGACTTCACCCAGCACACCATCGCCCTGACATCGCCCCACATCCCGACATCGCCCCACACCCCGAAATCGCCCCACTCCCGACATCTCTACCTCACCCCGACATCACCCAGCACCCCGACATCGCCCAGCTCCCCAACAGTGCCCCTCACCCCAACTGTGCCCCACACCCCGACATCGGCCCGTGCCCGACATCGCCCCTCGCCCCGACTGTGCCCCACGCCCCGACATCGCCCCACTCCCCGACATCGCCCCGCGCCCCGACATCGCCCCACGCCCCGACATCGCCCCACGCCCCAACATCGCCCCTCGCCCCGACTGTGCCCCACGCCCCAACATCGCCCCTTGCCCCGACATCGCCCCACACCCCGACATCGCCCCGCGCCTGGACATCGTCCAACACCCCGACATCGCCGCGAAACCCAACATCGCCCCACATCCGGACATCACCCCACACCCCGACATCGCCCCGTACCCCAGCATCACCCCGCACCCTGACATCGGACCACACCCCGACATCGCCCTGCGCCCCGATATCACCCCGACATTGCCCCACACCCCAACATCGGTCCCACACCCCGACATCGGTCCCACACCCCGACATCGCCCCGCTCCCCGACATCGCCCCTCACCCCGACATAGCCCCGCTCCCCGACATCGCCCCGCACCCCGACATCGCCCCGCACCCCGACATCGCCCCGCACCCCGACATCTCTACCTCACCCAGCACCCCGACATCGCCCAGCACCCCAACAGTGCCCCTCACCCCAACTGTGCCTCACACCCCGACAACGGCCCGTGCCTGACATCGCCCCTCGCCCCGACTGTGCCCCACGCCCCAACATCGCCCCGCGCCTCGACATCGCCCCACACCCCGACATTGCCCCGCGCCTGGACATCGTCCAACACCCCGACATCGCCGCGAAACCCAACATAGCCCCACATCTGGACATCACCCCACACCCCGACATCGCCCCATACCCCGGCATTACTCCGCACCCTGACATCGCCTCGCGCCCCGATATCATCCCGACATCGCCACACACCCCAACATGTCCACACACCCGCACCTCGACATCGGCCTTCACCCCGACATCGCCCCACACCCCGACATCGCCCCGCACCCCGACATCGCCCCGACATTGCCCCATAACCCAACATGTCCCCACACCCGCACCTCGACATCGCCCTGCACCCCGACATCGGCCTGCACCCCAACATCGCCCTTCACCCCGACATCGCCCTTCACCCCGACATCGCCCCGCTCCCCGACATCGCCCCCCTCCCCGACATCGCCCCGCTCCCCGACATCGCCCCACTCCCCGTCTTCGCCCCACACCCCGACATCGCCCCTCACCCCGACATCGCCCCGCAACCCGACATCGCCACGCACCCCGACATCGCCCCGTGCCCCGATATCACCCCGACATCGCCCCACTTCCCGTCTTCGCCACACACCCCGGCATCGCCCTTCACCCCGACATCGCTCCTCACCCCGACATCGCTCCACAACCCGACATCGCCCCATGCCCCGATATTACCCCGACATCGCCCCACACCCCAACATGTCCCCACACCCGCACCTCGACATCGGGTCACCCCGTCATCGCCCCACACCCCGACATGTCCCCACACCAGCACCTCGACATCGCCCCGCACCCCGACACGGTTAAACTGGTTTAAACGATGCCGGGAAGCATCGACTGGGCCCAGACGACAGACTGCTCTTAACCCCCACATTTGGCTCTCACCCATCACCCTCCTGATATAGTTCGACATCTGACATCGGCCCGCACCCTGACATGGCCCTACACCACCCTACACCCCGACATGGCCGCACACCCCGACATGGCCCTACACCACCCTACACACCGACATGGCCCTACATCACCCTACACCCCGACATGGCCCTACACCACCCTACACCCCGACATGGCCCTACATCACCCTACACCCCGACATGGCCCTACATCACCCTACACCCCGACATGGCCCTACATCACCCTACATCCCAACATGGCCCCACATCACCCTACACACCGACATGGCCCTACATCACCCTACAGCCCAACATGGCTCGACACCACCCTACATTCCGACATGGCCCTACATCACCCCACACTCCGACATCGCCCCACACCCCAAGCCCTGACATCGCCCCGCTCCCCGACATCGCCCCGCACCCCGACATCACCTGAAAGCCCAACATCGCCCCACACCCCGATATCGGTCCCATACCCCGACATCGCCCCGCACCCCGACATCGCCCCGCACCCCAACATCGGTCCCACACTCCAAAATCAACCCACACCCCAACATCGCTACACACCCCGACATCGCCCCAAACCCCGACATTGCCCCACACCCCGACATCACCTGAAAGCCCAACATCGCCCACACCCCGACATGGCCCCACACCCCAATATCACGCCTGCACCCCGACATCATCCCACACCCAGACATTGCCCCACACCCCGACATTGCCCCGCACCCAGACATTGCCCCACACCCCGACATTGCCCCACACCGAGACATCGGCCCACGCCCCGACATGGCCCACACCCCGAAATCACACGCACCCCGACATCATCCCACACCCATCATCGCCCCACATCCATTATCGCCCGACATCCCAATATCATGCCTGCACCCCGACATCAGCCCGCACCCAGACAGAGCCCCACACCCCGGCAGGGCCCTACACCCCGACATCGCCCCACGGCCCAACATCGGCCCGCACCCCGACAAGGCCCCACACCCCAACAGGACCCCAAACCCCGAAATCGCCCCGCACCCAGATATCGCCCCGTGCCCCGACAGGGCCCCACACCCCAACATCGCCCCGCGCCCCGACATCGTCCCGACATTGCCCCACACGCCAACATTTCCCCACACCTGAGCCCCGACATCGCCCCGTTCCCCGATATCGCCCCGACATTGCCCTACACCCCAACATGTCCCCACACCTGCACCCCGACATCGCCCCGCGCAGCGACATCGCCCCGACATTGCCCCACACCCCAACATGTCCCCACACCTGCACCCCGCCATCGCCCCGTGCCCCGACATCGCCTCGACATTGCCCCACACCCCAACATGTCCCCACACCTGCACCCCGACATCGCCCCACGCCGTGACATCGTCCCGCTCCCCGACATCACCCCGCTCCCCAACATGTCCCCATACCAGCACCTCGACATCGCCCTTCACCCGACATCTCCCCACACCCCGACTTCTCCCCACACCCCGACATCTCCCCACACCCCGACATCTCCCCACACCCCGACATCTCCCCACACCCCGACATCTCCCCACACCCCGACATCTCCCCACACCCCGACATCTCCCCACACCCCGACATCGCCTCACACCCCGACATCGCCCCACACCCAGACATCGCCCCACACCCAGACATCGCCCCACACCCCGACATCGCCCACACCCCGACATCGGTCCCACACCCCGACATCAGTCCCACACCCCGACATCGCCCCATTCTCCGACATCGCCCAATACCCCGACATGCCCCACACCCCGACATCGCCCCGCATCCCGACATCGCCCCACACCCCGACATCGACCCATACCCTGACATCGCCCCACTCAACAGGTAACTCCACTCACCCGAGCATGTAACGCCGGCATCCTTTCTGTGTGTGCAGTTATTCACCCCCCACGGGTTGGCAGAGCACTGATCGAGGGCAGGCTCTGCCCCGTTACACTTCACATCATCCAACCAGATGTCCCCCGTCCCCTCTCCATAGTAGGCGCCTCCTGTTGCTGACACAGTTGTCCCACAGTTCAACAGTCTGCAGGCAACATTCGCTGCATTATCATCCCAGCCATCATCACAGACGGTCCCCCAGGAGGAGTTATGATAGACCTCAACTCTCCCGGAACACATGTTGGTCCCGTCCACCAGCCGTATGGGCACCGGACCTGCAATAGAGACGGGAACATGGTTAAACTGGTTTAAATGATGCTGGCAAGCATCGACTGGGCCCAGATGACAGCCTCCTCTTAACAACTACATTAGGCTCTCACCGATCACCATCCTGATATAGTTCGACACGCAACATCTGCCCGCACCCCGACATGGCCCATCACCAACCTGCACCCCGACTTTGCCCTACACCACCCTGCACCCCGACATGGCCCTACATCACCCTACACTCCGACATGGCTCTACACCACCCTACACCCCGGCATGGCCCTGCACCACCCTGCACCCCGACATGCCCGCACATCCCGATATTGCCCCGCAACCCGCCATCGCCCTACGCAGCAGGGAACTCCACTCACCCGAGCAGGGAACTCCACTCACCCGAGCAGGTAACTCCACTCACCCGAGCAGGTAACTCCCCTCACCTGAGCAGGTAACTCCCCTCACCCGAGCAGGTAACTGCCCTCACCCGAGCAGGTAACTCCAATCATCCGAGCAGGTAACTCCCCTCACCCGAGCAGGTAACTGCCCTCACCCGAGCAGGTAACTCCAATCATCCGAGCAGGTAACTCCCCTCACCCGAGCAGGGAACTCCCCTCACCCGAGCAGGGAACTCCCCTCACCCGAGCAGGGAACTCCACTCACCCGAGCAGGTAACTCCGGCATCCTTGCTGTGGTTGCAGTTATTCACACCCCATGGGTTGGCAGAGCACTGATCGAGGGCAGGCTCTGTCCCGTTACACTTCACATCATCCAACCAGATGTCCCCAGTCCCCTCTCCATAGTAGGCGCCTCCTGTTGCTGACAGGGCCGTCCCACAGCTCAACAGTCTGCAGACCACAATCGCTGCGTTTAGATCCCAGCCATCGTCACAGACGGTCCCCCAGAAGGAGTTATGATAGACTTCAACTCTCCCGGAGCACATGTTGTTACCGTCCACCAGACGTACGGGCACCGGACCTGGGATAGAGACGGGAACACGGTTAAACTGGTTTAAACGATGCCGGGAAGCATCGACTGGGCCCAGACGACAGCCTGCTCTTAACCCCCACATTTGGCTCTCACCCATCACCCTCCTGATATAGTTCGACATCTGACATCGGCCCGCACCCCGACACGGCCCTACACCACCCTACACCCCGACATGGCCCTACACCCCGACATGGCCCTACACCCCGACATGGCCCTACATCACCCTACACCCGGACATGGCACTATACCCCGACATGGCCCGACACCACCCTACACCCCGACATGGCCCGACATCACCCTACAGTCCGACATGGCCCTACACCCCGACATGGCCCTACATCACCCTACACCCCGACATGGCCCTACACCCCGACATGGCCCTACATCACCCTACACCCCGACATGGCCCTACACCCCGACATGGCCCTACATCACCCTACACCCCGACATGGCCCTACACCCCGACATGGCCCTACATCACCCTACACCCCGACATGGCCCTACATCACCCTACACCCCGACATGGCCCTACATCACCCTACACCCAGACATGGCCCTACACCACCCTACACCCCGACATGGCCCCACACCACCCCACACCCAGACATGGCCCCACACCACCCTACATCCCGACATGGCCCCACACCACCCTACACCCAGACATGGCCCCACACCACCCTACATCCCGACATGGCCCTACATCACCCTACACCCCGACATGGCCTCACACACCGACATGGCCCTACATCACCCTACACCCCGACATAGCCCCACACCACCCTACACCCTGACATGGCCCCACACGACCCTACATCCCGACATGGCCCCACACCACCCTACACACCGACATGGCCCTACATCACCCTACATCCCAACATGGCCCTACACCACCCTACACCCCGACATGGCCTCACACCCCGACATGGCCCTACACCACCCTACACCCCGACATGGCCTCACACCCCGACATGGCCCTGCATCACCCTACACCCCGACATGGCCCTACACCACCCTACACCCCGACATGGCCTCACACCCCGACATGGCCCTACATCACCCTACACCCCGACATGGCCCTACATCACCCTACACCCCGACATGGCCCCACATCACCCTACACACCGACATGGCCCTACATCACCCTACACACCGACATGGCCCTACATCACCCTACAGCCCAACATGGCTCGACACCACCCTACAGCCCGACATGGCCCTACATCACCCCACACTCCGACATCGCCCCACACCCCAAGCCCTGACATCGCCCCGCTCCCCGACATCGCCCCGCACCCCGACATCACCTGAAAGCCCAACATCGCCCCACACCCCGATATCGGTCCCATACCCCGACATCGCCCCGCACCCCGACATCGCCCCGCACCCCAACATCGGTCCCACACTCCAAAATCAACCCACACCCCAACATCGCTACACACCCCGACATCGCCCCAAACCCCGACATTGCCCCACTCCCCGACATCACCTGAAAGCCCAACATCGCCCACACCCCGACATGGCCCCACACCCCAATATCACGCCTGCACCCCGACATCATCCCACACCCAGACATTGCCCCACACCCCGACATTGCCCCGCACCCAGACATTGCCCCACACCCCGACATTGCCCCACACCGAGACATCGGCCCACGCCCCGACATGGCCCACACCCCGAAATCACACGCACCCCGACATCATCCCACACCCATCATCGCCCCACATCCATTATCGCCCGACATCCCAATATCATGCCTGCACCCCGACATCAGCCCGCACCCAGACAGAGCCCCACACCCCGGCAGGGCCCTACACCCCGACATCGCCCCACGGCCCAACATCGGCCCGCACCCCGACAAGGCCCCACACCCCAACAGGACCCCAAACCCCGAAATCGCCCCGCACCCAGATATCGCCCCGTGCCCCGACAGGGCCCCACACCCCAACATTGCCCCGCGCCCCGACATCGTCCCGACATTGCCCCACACGCCAACATTTCCCCACACCTGAGCCCCGACATCGCCCCGTTCCCCGATATCGCCCCGACATTGCCCTACACCCCAACATGTCCCCACACCTGCACCCCGACATCGCCCCGCGCAGCGACATCGCCCCGACATTGCCCCACACCCCAACATGTCCCCACACCTGCACCCCGCCATCGCCCCGTGCCCCGACATCGCCTCGACATTGCCCCACACCCCAACATGTCCCCACACCTGCACCCCGACATCGCCCCACGCCGTGACATCGTCCCGCTCCCCGACATCACCCCGCTCCCCAACATGTCCCCATACCAGCACCTCGACATCGCCCTTCACCCGACATCTCCCCACACCCCGACTTCTCCCCACACCCCGACATCTCCCCACACCCCGACATCTCCCCACACCCCGACATCTCCCCACACCCCGACATCTCCCCACACCCCGACATCTCCCCACACCCCGACATCTCCCCACACCCCGACATCGCCTCACACCCCGACATCGCCCCACACCCAGACATCGCCCCACACCCAGACATCGCCCCACACCCCGACATCGCCCACACCCCGACATCGGTCCCACACCCCGACATCAGTCCCACACCCCGACATCGCCCCATTCTCCGACATCGCCCAATACCCCGACATGCCCCACACCCCGACATCGCCCCGCATCCCGACATCGCCCCACACCCCGACATCGACCCATACCCTGACATCGCCCCACTCAACAGGTAACTCCACTCACCCGAGCATGTAACGCCGGCATCCTTTCTGTGTGTGCAGTTATTCACCCCCCACGGGTTGGCAGAGCACTGATCGAGGGCAGGCTCTGCCCCGTTACACTTCACATCATCCAACCAGATGTCCCCCGTCCCCTCTCCATAGTAGGCGCCTCCTGTTGCTGACACAGTTGTCCCACAGTTCAACAGTCTGCAGGCAACATTCGCTGCATTATCATCCCAGCCATCATCACAGACGGTCCCCCAGGAGGAGTTATGATAGACCTCAACTCTCCCGGAACACATGTTGGTCCCGTCCACCAGCCGTATGGGCACCGGACCTGCAATAGAGACGGGAACATGGTTAAACTGGTTTAAATGATGCTGGCAAGCATCGACTGGGCCCAGATGACAGCCTCCTCTTAACAACTACATTAGGCTCTCACCGATCACCATCCTGATATAGTTCGACACGCAACATCTGCCCGCACCCCGACATGGCCCATCACCAACCTGCACCCTGACTTTGCCCTACACCACCCTGCACCCCGACATGGCCCTACATCACCCTACACTCCGACATGGCTCTACACCACCCTACACCCCGGCATGGCCCTGCACCACCCTGCACCCCGACATGCCCGCACATCCCGATATTGCCCCGCAACCCGCCATCGCCCTACGCAGCAGGGAACTCCACTCACCCGAGCAGGGAACTCCACTCACCCGAGCAGGTAACTCCACTCACCCGAGCAGGTAACTCCCCTCACCTGAGCAGGTAACTGCCCTCACCCGAGCAGGTAACTGCCCTCACCCGAGCAGGTAACTCCAATCATCCGAGCAGGTAACTCCCCTCACCCGAGCAGGTAACTGCCCTCACCCGAGCAGGTAACTCCAATCATCCGAGCAGGTAACTCCCCTCACCCGAGCAGGGAACTCCCCTCACCCGAGCAGGGAACTCCCCTCACCCGAGCAGGGAACTCCACTCACCCGAGCAGGTAACTCCGGCATCCTTGCTGTGGTTGCAGTTATTCACACCCCATGGGTTGGCAGAGCACTGATCGAGGGCAGGCTCTGTCCCGTTACACTTCACATCATCCAACCAGATGTCCCCAGTCCCCTCTCCATAGTAGGCGCCTCCTGTTGCTGACAGGGCCGTCCCACAGCTCAACAGTCTGCAGACCACAATCGCTGCGTTTAGATCCCAGCCATCGTCACAGACGGTCCCCCAGAAGGAGTTATGATAGACTTCAACTCTCCCGGAGCACATGTTGTTACCGTCCACCAGACGTACGGGCACCGGACCTGGGATAGAGACGGGAACACGGTTAAACTGGTTTAAACGATGCCGGGAAGCATCGACTGGGCCCAGACGACAGCCTGCTCTTAACCCCCACATTTGGCTCTCACCCATCACCCTCCTGATATAGTTCGACATCTGACATCGGCCCGCACCCCGACACGGCCCTACACCACCCTACACCCCGACATGGCCCTACACCCCGACATGGCCCTACACCCCGACATGGCCCTACATCACCCTACACCCGGACATGGCACTATACCCCGACATGGCCTGACACCACCCTACACCCCGACATGGCCCGACATCACCCTACAGTCCGACATGGCCCTACACCCCGACATGGCCCTACATCACCCTACACCCCGACATGGCCCTACACCCCGACATGGCCCTACATCACCCTACACCCCGACATGGCCCTACACCCCGACATGGCCCTACATCACCCTACAGCCCGACATGGCCCTACACCACCCTACACCCCGACATGGCCCTACACCACCCTACACCCCGACATGGCCCTACACCACCCTGCACCCCGACATGGCCCTACACCCCGACATGGCCCTACACCCCGACATGGCCCTACACCACCCTACACCCCGACATGGCCCTACACCACCCTACACCCCGACATGGCCCTACACCACCCTGCACCCCGACATGGCCCTACACCCCGACATGGCCCTACACCCCGACATGGCCCTACACTACCCTACACCCCGACATGGCCCTACACCCCGACATGGCCCTACACCACCCTACACCCCGACATGGCCCTACACCACCCTACACCCCGACATGGCCCTACACCACCCTACACCCCGCATTGGCCCTACACCACCCTACACCCCGACATGGCCCAACATCACCCCACACCCCGACATGGCCCTACACCACCCTACACCCCGACATGGCCCTACACCACCCTACACCCCGACATGGCCCTACACCCCGACATGGCCCTACACCACCCTACACCCCGACATGGCCCTACACCACCCTACACCCCGACATGGCCCGACATCACCCCACACCCCGACATGGCCCTACACCACCCTACACCCAGACATGGCCCGACATCACCCTACACCCAGACATGGCCCTACATCACCCTACACCCCGACATGGCCCTACACCCCGACATGGCCCTACATCACCCCACAACCCGACATGGCCCTTCAGCAACCTACACCCCGACATGGCCCTACATCACCCTACACCCCGACATGGCCCTACACCCCGACATCACCCTACATCACCCAACACCCCGACATCACCCTGCATCACCCTGCACCCCAACATGGATGGCCCGACATGGCCCTACACCCCGACATCACCCTATATCACCCAACACCCCGACATCACCCTGCATCACCCTGCACCCCAACATGGATGGCCCGACATGGCCCTACACCCCGACATCACCCTACACCCCGACATCGCTCTACACCCAGACATCGCCCTACACCCCGACATCGCCCTACACCCCGACATCGCCCTACACCCCGACATCACCCTACATCACCCTGCACCCCAACATGGCCCCACACCCCGACATGGATGGCCCTACACCCCGACATGGCCCTACACCACCCTACACTACGACATCACCCTACACCCCGACATCACTCTACACCCCGACATCGCCCCACACCCCGACATCGCCCCACACCCCGACATCGCCCCGCACCCCGACATCGCCCCGCACCCCGACATCGCCCCGATATCGCCCCACACCCTGACTTCACCCTGCACACCATTGCCCCACATCCCGAAATCGCCCCACACCCCGACATCGCCCCACGCTCTGACATAGCCCCACACCCCGACATCGCCCCGTGCTCCGACATCGCCCCGTGCTCCGACATCGCCCCACACTACATCGCCCCACACCCCGACATCGCCCCACACCCCGACATCGCCCCGCGATCCGACATCGCCCCGCTCCCCGACATCGCCCCGCGCCCCGACATCGCCCCGCGCCCCGACATCGCCCCACACCTCGACATCGCCCCACACCCCGACATCGCCCCAAACGCCGACATCACCCCACACCCTGACATCGCCCCACTCAACAGGCAACTCCACTCACCCGAGCATGTAACGCCGGCATCCTTGCTGTGTGTGCAGTTATTCACCCCCCACGGGTTGGCAGAGCACTGATCGAGGGCAGGCTCTGCCCCGTTACACTTCACATCATCCAACCAGATGTCCCCTGTCCCCTCTCCATAGTAGGCGCCTCCTGTTGCTGACAGGGCCGTCCCACAGTTCAACAGTCTGCAGACCACATTCGCTGCATTATCACCCCAGCCATCATCACAGACGGTCCCCCAGGAGGAGTTATGATAGACCTCAACTCTCCCGGAACACATGTTGGTCCCGTCCACCAGCCGTACAGGCACCGGACCTGCAATAGAGACGGGAACATGGTTAAACTGGTTTAAATGATGCTGGCAAGCATCGACTGGGCCCAGATGACAGTCTCCTCTTAACAACCACATTAGGCTCTCACCGATCACCGTCCTGATATAGTTCGACACGCAACATCTGCCCGCACCCGACATGGCCCTACACCAACCTGCACACCGACATCGCCCGGCATCCCGATATTGCCCCGCAACCCGCCATCGCCCTACGCGGCAGTTAACTCCACTCACTCGAGCAGGTAACTCCCCTCATCCGAGCAGGTAACTCCCCTCACCCGAGCAGGCAACTCCCCTCACCCGAGCAGGTAACTCCCCTCACCTGAGTAGGTAACTTCACTCACCCGAGCAGGGAATTCCACTCACTCGAGCAGGTAACTCCCCTCACCCGAGCAGGTAACACCCCTCACCCGAGCAGGTAACACCCCTCACCCGAGCAGGTAACACCACTCACCCGAGCAGGGAACTCCCCTCACCCGAGCAGGTAACTCCACTCACCCGAGCAGGCAACTCCGGCGTCCTTGCTGTGTGTACAGTTATTGATATCCGATGAGTTGGCAGAGCACTGATCGAGGGCAGGCTCTGTCCCGTCACACTTCACATCATCCAACCAGATGTCCCTGGTCCCCTCTCCATAGTAGGCGCCTCCTGTTGCTGACAGGGCCGTCCCACAGTTCAACAGTTTGCAGACCACACTCGCTGCATTTATATCCCAGCCATCGTCACAGACGGTCCCCCAGACACATTTACGATAGACCTCAACTCTCCCAGAGCACATGTTGTTACCATTCACCAGCCGTACGGGCACCGGACCTGGAATAGAGGCGGGGACACGGTTAATCTGCTCTGGGATTATCTGGACTTTCACTGGACACATCGGCTGGGCATTTGGGCCCAGGTGTCAGGCTTCTCCCAATATCCAGATTGATCCCACCTGCACTAACTCTCCCGTAACAACAATTTAGGGAATGTCCTGCAGTCCACATCCATGACTAATGCTGCCACAACCTGATACTGAAGCACGAACACGTCAGACACTCTCCCAGAAGACACACTCCTTCAAGGGAACCAGGTGAGAATATCTCACACAGCACAGGTGGGATAAGCACACAAGAACTAGGAGCTGGAGATGGCCAATTGGCCTTTCGAGCCTGCTCTGCCAGTCAACAAGATTAGGGCTGATCTTATACCTCAACTCCACCCTCTTGCACTGTCTCCATATCCCTTAGCCCAAAAATGTATCAACCTCTGTATTGAAAATATTCAGCAAATGAGCATCCACAGCTCTCTGGAATAGAGAATTCCAAATATTCACAGCCCTTTGAGTGAAGACAGTTCTCCTCATCTCAGTCCAACATGGCCGTCCCCTTATTCTGAGACTGTAACCCTGTGTTCTAGATTCCCAAGCCAGGGAGCATTTTCTCAGCATTAACCCTGTCAAGCACCTTAAGAATTTTATATGTTTTAATTAGGTCACCTCTCATTCTTCTACACTCTAGGGGATATAGGCCTAGTCTGTCAATCTCTCCTCATAGGCATTACCCTCATCCCAGGAACCAGTCTGTGAACCTTCATTGCACTCAATCTAAGGTAAGTATGTCTTTCCTTAGGTACTCCAGTTGTGGCCTCACCAATACCTGTATAATTATAGTTAGACTTCTTTACTCTTATACTCTAATGCCTTTGTAACAATAGCTTTCCTAATTGCTTGTTGTACCTGCATGTTAACTTTCTGTAATTCATGTACAAGGACACCCAGGTCCCTCTGAAAGCAAACATTTCCCATTCATAAAATATTCTGCTTTTAGCTTTTCCTACCAAAGTGAATAACTTGACATTTCCCCACATTGTATTCCATTTATCATATTCTTACCCACTTAGTCAATCTGTCTATATCTCTCTGCAGCCTCTTTGTGGCATCCTCAGCTTACTTTCCCACCTGCGCCTCTAATTTCCTGATTTATACTCTGCCCTACATTACAGTTACTGTTTGGGGGCCTATAAACAACTCCTGCCAATGCTTTCTGCCCTTTGCTGTTTCTTAGCTTCACCCAAACTGATTCTACTTTTTGATTTTCCGAGCTAAAGGGATGGAGCCTGGACCATTGCTGTTCTGTGTATGATGCTCAGTATCACACACCGGGTGAGAACAGCTCACAGAGCATGGGCCGGGTTTGGAACCATGGCCTTTCCTGCAGCGTGTGTGATAGGCTTTGTAGCAAATCAGCTGGGAGTGTACACACAGAACAATTGGAAATCTTCCCTTTACCTTCACACTAATACACCTCACTCTCTCTCTCCAAACATAGCAGTAAGAAGGCAGTAAAGAGGCTACCAACGCTGCCGCATTCACCCAAGCAGGGAACTCCACTTACCCGAGCAGGGAACTCCCCTCACCCGAGCAGGGAACTCCCCTCACCCGAGCAGGGAACTCCCCTCACCCGAGCAGGGAACTCCCCTCACCCGAGCAGGTAACTCCCCTCACCCGAGCAGGGAACTCCCCTCACCCGAGCAGGGAACTCCCCTCACCCGAGCAGGGAACTCCCCTCACCCGAGCAGGTAGCTCCACTCACCCGAGCAGGTAGCTCCACTCACCCGAGCAGGTAGCTCCACTCACCCGAGCAGGGAACTCCACTCACCCGAGCAGGTAGCTCCACTCACCCGAGCAGGTAGCTCCACTCACCCGAGCAGGGAACTCCACTTACCCGAGCAGGTAGCTCCACTCACCCGAGCAGGTAACTCCACTCACCCGAGCAGGTAACTCCGGCGTCCTTGCTGTGTGTGCAGTTATTGATACCCGATGGGTTGGCAGAGCACTGATCGAGGGCAGACTCTGTCCCTTTACACCTCACATCATCCAACCAGATGTCCCCGGTCCCCTCTCCATAGTAGGCGAGTCTTGTTGCCGACAGGGCCGTCCCACAGTTTAATAGTCTGCAGACCACATTCGCTGCATTATCAGTCCAGCCACTGTCACAGATGGTCCCCCAGACGGATTTACGATAGACCTCAACTCTCCACCCATACGGTACCGCACATGTTGGTACCGTTCACCAGCCGTACGGGCACCGGGCCTGGAATAGAGACGGGAACACGGTTAATCAGTCTGGGACATTCAGTGGAATTATCGGCTATACGTTTGTGCCCAGGATGTTTGGTTCCTCCCAATAGCGGTTAGCACAGATTGGATTTAACACCTTAGGAACAGAAGACCACCATTCAGTCCATCGAGCTGATCCGTCACTCAATTAGATATGGCTGATCTGCATTTTAACTCCATTTACCAGCCTTGGTTCCGTAATCCTTAATACCCTTGCCTAACTAAAACCTATCAATCTCAGTTTTGTAAGCTCCAATTGACGCCTGACGTCAACAGCTTTTTGGGGAAGAGAGTTCCAGATTTCCACTACCAGTTAGTGTGAAAAAGTGCTTCCAGACATCAGCCTTGAACGACCTTGCTCTAATTTGTAGGTTTTGCCCTGCTATTCTGGACCCTTCCATTGAAGAACTAATCTCACTCTATCTATCCTATCTATTCCGTTAATCATCTCAAACATTTCGCTTAGATCACCCCTTAATCTTCTGCATGCAACGGAATACAGGCTGTGGATACACAATCTGTCTTCAGAATTTAACCCTTTGAGACCCGGTATCATTCTGGTGAATCTGTGCTGCACTCTCTCCAAGTCCAATAAATATTTCTGGACAAGTAATCCGTTATAGAATCATAGACATTTACAGCACAGAAGGAGACCATTTCAGCCCATTGTATCTGCGCCGGCCGACCAAGAGCTATCCAGCCTAATCCCACTTTCCAGCTCTTGGTCTGTAGCCCTGTAGGTTACGGCACTTTAAGTGCACATCCAACTATTTTTAAATGTGGTGAGGGTTTCAGCCTCTATTATTCTTTGAGGCAGTGAGTTCCAGACCACCACCACCCTCTGGCTGAGGAAATTTCCCCTCATATCTCCTCTAAACCTCCCCTCAATTACTTTAAATCTATACAGTGAGCAAAATTCGCCAGAACCCCCCCTTTGTTTGGGCTCATTCGAAAGGAAATTTAATTTGGGACTATCTACCAAAAAGTTTGGAACTCTAAAGTGCTTAAGAAACTACAAACTTTAATAGAATTATGAACTTTTACAAGACAAATTCAAGTCTATGGGTGGACCTAGGGAACAAAAGAAGCCCACTTGATTATTGGAACTGTCTGGGTGTCAGGATTGAGTTAACCTGTCTGGAAGAAAGAGTATTTGAAAATCTCCTTCCACAAGAGACATTACCATCACAGTATCACCCAGAGATGGCTCCCCATCAACATGGGTCTGGACAAACCATCTCAGCATATACTTCACAAAGAGGCCCAATCCAGCCTGTATGCGAAAGACGAAGCACAAAACGACATTGCAATTACCAAACTAATTTTTCCATCAGGAAACAGTTTTTCGAAGATCAACCCACCCAAGACATATCAACTTTAACAAAATATTACAAAGTAGAACCAAGCCCACCAAAATTATACAAAGGATTGTGAACAGATTGGGCGGCAAGATTAGAACACTGAAATCGTATAACTGCTCCTGTTTTCAACAGAGGTTAGAGATAGAGGAGAGAGCGAGAAGAGAGAGGTTAGTGGGGGAGAGAGGTGGTCGCTACTACCTCATCAAGACAAGCAGACAAAACCAACATGACAGTTGTAAAACTAACTTCTCCAGCCTCAAAGTCTTGAAGTCCTGAAGGAAGGAAGAACATCACCATCTACCATTAACTATCAAAAGGATTGGTAAGCATAAGTCTCTGCCCTGGAGTCTAACCTAGCTAGAATTAGGTATTGGGAGGTGGGAGGTATAATTTTACTGAAACCCCCTTTGAATGTGTAGTGTATGGTACTTTATTAGAGTGATAAGTTTAACCTTGCACCTTTCCTTGTCTTATTCTTTATTAGAGTGATTGTAAGTTTGGCCGTGTATTTTCTTACTAGAGTAATAAGCCTGTATTACTTTGACTGCAATAAAACCAAAGTTCTTTGCATCAAACCAGTCTCCTCTGCACTTTTGTCACACCCGCCAAATAAATCCAGAGTGCAAAACCCAAGGGAGGGGGAGCGATTCGAAACCGCTCAAGTTGGGCAGAAGGGGAACCTGACCCCCTCATAGAGACCACAACAACCACCCCCCCCGCAGCCCCTGACATCTATGCCCCCTGGTTGCTGACCCTCTACCAAGGGAAACAGGTCCTTCCTATTCATTCTATCCAGGCCCATCATAATTTTATACACCTCAATCAGGTCTCCCCTCAGCTTCCTCTGTTCCAAAGAAAACAGACCCAGCATCTCCAATCTTTTCTCATAGGCAAAATTCTCCAGTCCAGGCAACATTCTTATAAATCTCCTCGACACCCTTTCCAGTGCAATCACATTTTTCTTGTAATGTGGCGACCAGAACTGCACCCAGTCCTCCAGCTGCGGCCTAACCAGTGTTTTATACAGTGCAAACATAACTACCTTGCTATTGTATTCCATGCTTCGATTAATAAAGGCAAGTATTCCATTTACATTCTTAACCCCCTTATCTTATTTAAAAAAGGAGGGAGAGAGAAAGCAGGGAATTATAGACCGGTCAGCCTGACCTCAGTAGTGGGTAAAATGATGGAATCAATTATTAAGGATGTCATAGCAGCGCATTTGGAAAATGGTGACATGATAGGTCCAAGTCAGCATGGATTTGTGAAAAGGAGATCGTGCTTGACAAATCTTCTGGAATTTTTTGAGGATGTTTCCAATAAAGTGGAAAAGGAGTACCAGTTGATGTGGTATATTTGGACTTTCAGAAGGCTTTCGACAAGGTCCCAGACAGGAGATTAATGTGTAAAGTTACAGCACATGGGATTGGGGGTAGTGTGCTGACGTGGATTGAGAACTGGTTGTCAGACAGGAAGCAAAGAGTAGGAGTAAATGGGTACTTTTCGGAATGGCAGGCAGTGACTAGTGGGGTACCGCAGGGTTCTGTGCTGGGGCCCCAGCTGTTTACATTGTACATTAATGATTTAGACAAGGGGATTAAATGTAGTATCTCCAAATTTGCGGATGCCACTAAGTTGGGTGGCAGTGTGAGCTGCGAGGAGGATGCTATGAGGCTGCAGAGTGACTTGGATAGGTTAGGTGAGTGGGCAAATGCGTGGCAGATGAAGTATAATGTGGATAAATGTGAGGTTATCCACTTTGGTGGTAAAAACAGAAAGACAGACTATTATCTGAATGGTGACAGATTAGGAAAAGGGAAGGTGCAACGAGACCTGGGTGTCATGGTACATCAGTCATTGAAGGTTGGCATGCAGGCACAGCAGGCGGTTAAGAAAGCAAATGGCATGTTGGCCTTCATAGCGAGGGGATTTGAGTACAGGGGCAGGGAGGTGTTGCTACAGTTGTACAGGGCCTTGGTGAGGCCACACCTGGAGTATTGTGTACAGTTTTGGTCTCCTAACTTGAGGAAGGACATTCTTGCTATTGAGGGAGTGCAGCGAAGATTCACCAGACTGATTCCCGGGATGGTGGGACTGACCTATCAAGAAAGACTGGATCAACTGGGCTTGTATTCATTGGAGTTCAGAAGAGTGAGAGGGGACCTCATAGAAACGTTTAAAATTCTGACGGGTTTGGACAGGTTGGATGCAGGAAGAATGTTCCCAATGTTGGGGAAGTCCAGAACCAGGGGTCACAGTCTAAGGATAAGGGGTAAGCCATTTAGGACCAAGATAAGGAGAAACTTCTTCACCCAGAGAGTGGTGAACCTGTGGAATTCTCTACCACAGAAAGTAGTTGAGACCAATTCACTAAATATATTCAAAAGGGAGTGAGATGAAGTCCTTACTACTCGGGGGATGGTCACCCAGAGGCCTGGGATAGTCACCCAGAGGCCTGGGATGGTCACCCAGAGGCCTGGGATAGTCACCCAAAGACCTGGGATAGTCACCCAGAGTCCTGGGATAGTCACCCAGAGGCCTGGGATAGTCACCCAAAGGCCTGGGATAGTCACCCAGAGGCCTGGGATAGTCACCCAGAGGCTTGGGATGGTCACCCAGAGGCCTGGGATAGTCAACAGAGGGCTGGGATAGTCACCCAGAGGCCTGGGATGTCACCAGAGGGCTGGGATGGTCACCCAGAGGTCTCAGATAATAATTGAGATATTGACTCACAGGCCAAACAGCAAAAGTTTCAGAACAAATAAACACAAGGAGCAGGTTAAAAGCAATCACCCAAGCAGGTAACTCCACTCACCCGAGCAGGTAACTCCATTCACCCGAGCAGGTAACTCCACTCACCCGAGCAGGTAACTCCACTCACCCGAGCAGGTAACTCCCCTCACCCGAGCAGGTAACTCCACTCACCTGAGCAGGGAACTCCACTCACCTGAGCAGGGAACTCCACTCACCCGAGCAGGTAACTCCCCTCCCCCGAGCAGGAAACTCCACTCATCCGAGCAGGTAACTCCCCTCCCCCGAGCAGGTAACTCCACTCACCCGAGCAGGGAACTCCACTCATCCGAGCAGGTAACTCCCCTCCCCCGAGCAGGGAACTCCGCTCACCCGAGCAGGGAACTCCGCTCACTCGCAGCATGCTACCCGCCACCATCTCAGCAAAACCCCAGCCCTGCACGAGGTAGAAACGGCCATCCGCCAGCTCAAGAATAACAAGGCAACGGGAGTGGATAGAGGCACTAAAGTATGGCGGAGAGGCAATACTGGCGCAAATACATGACCTCATCTCGCAAATCTGGAGGGAGGAGAGCATGCCGGGAGATCTCAGAGATGCAGTAATTGTGACCATCTTCAAAAAAGGGGACAAGTCCGACTACGGAAACTACAGCGCTGTTGGAGTTGTCCATAAGGCCTTTGACACTGTCAACCACAAGGGTCGATGGAGCATCCTCCTCCGTTTTGGATGCCCTCAAAGGTTGGTCATCAAGAGAAGGTGAGAAAGGACAGGCCCCCTTCCAATAGCTATCTGTTTCCCACCTATTATGTCTGTAAGCACTCTAGTAATGATTCCACGAGGTAAGGTATTGCACTTGAACTGTTGTGACCTTAGTCCATTTATTGCAGTTCCTGAATGAGGTTACAGTAAGGTGAGCTCCCTGTTATGCTTGGTTACCTGCGGTGTGCAGGTGATGTCTAGGTCTCCACCAGTTGCACCCTCTGGTGGTACAGGCATATTGTATACAGTGTGGAGATACATTCAATGGTCTTTTGTAACTGTACATTGAGTGTACAGGGTATATACATACACAACATCACTTCCCCCTAAGTCTTGTGCCACTGGCCTTTGCACTGTGTGCTCTGGCCCTCAACTTGAGTGCCCAAAGCCCTTGCACTTTGTCTGTGCTTGGGGATGGCTCTCTCCCTGTGGACCCCCAAGTCCTTATTGCCATGACATTAGGAAATGGTCAGTAGTGGATGGTTGGAGGTTGCAGTGGAGGTTTGAGTGGGTTCTGGGTGTGATCCATGTATGTCCATGGCTATATACCCCCATTTCCACCCCCCCCCCATACATAGACCATGTGTGTGGCTCAACATGTGCATTTACATACATGTACAGAGAATGGAAAAAAAATAGGATTGGTTACATCACTGTTTGGGTCTTGCAGAAGTGGAATGAGTACATATGACAGGTAAGGTACATACGTGGTATTACAGTCTTACCCCTGGGGTGTAGGTGCAGGTGGGTGAGGACGCTAGTTCCAGAGTGCCCGGGAACTGTATCCAGGTTGTCTGATGGCGGTGCTGCGCCCCCTGCCAGCTGGGTGGGCTCAGATCGCTCCCCTGGCTGGGTCTCAGGACCTTTGCCATTGCCTAATGGTGGGCAGAGCCACAGGAATGTGTGGCCTCCCTGTCCTCCTTTGAGGGTTGCAGGGTCTCCCTGCTGCCCTTCAACGGTAGTGGAAGCCTGGTCATCCCAGGTCCCGTCAGGAGGGCTGGAGGTTGCTGGTCTCTTGCTCCCGTTGCTGGTCCTGGTGGCCAGAGGGCTAGGGCCGATCTGGAGCAGTAGTGGTGCCTGTGCCACCCGCTGATCGCTGGCCCTACAGTGGGTAAGCTCTCTGGGGCATCACATTGGTCCCGGAGGTGCAGACTACATGATTGGGTAGCCCGCTGGACCTGGGTGTTTCAAATGGGAGGTTGCCCTTGGTTTTGTCGGCGTGCATCTTGAACCTGGCATCACTCCTTATTCCATCATTTATATTCGTGATACATTGGCTCCGATCACACTCAGGTACTAATTCACATTTGTCAATTACATCTTTTCCCTCAATTACATATTTTCCCTATATATTACCGGCATCGCTGTACAATATTACATTTAGATATTTGCATTTGTTAATTACATCTCTCACATTAGTATCACCGTCATCGCTGTACGAAAAGTGGAACTGTCCCTTTAATTGTTCTGGGTTGCCGGTCCCCTTGCAATCTTTACCCCAATCCGGTTCGCTGCTTGGCATCACATGTTGCTCCCTCAACGCTGCCCCTCGTGGTCTGGTCGCGGCCATCTTGATTTCAGGCGCTTCACCTCGTGGTGTGGGCACCATCTACTTTCTCGCCACGAGGTCCTTTTCTCCCCAGGTTCTGCCACTGAAGCCGGGAATTTACCTTCTGCGTTGATCTTCTTCCTTCGGAGTCCTGCCACGGCCTGGAAGGTGAGATCTGGTCGTTCGGGTTGGATCATCTCGCCGTTGGGTTATGCGGTCTGTGTCGTTGCCGCGCAGTCGAGTTGGATGGTAGGATCTTCAGCTGCTGCGATGGATCCAAATTTGGGGCCGCCTAGGACGTCAATCGCCGGGACCTGCAGGCTTTCCCAGCTCCAACCGATTTGGGTTTGTTTCATCCATCTTCTTCCTAGCAGCGTTGGACCATCACCAGCAACGATCCACATAGGTAGCTTGTGCATCGCGCTGCCGTAGGACACCTGGACATCCACACTGCCAACGACTGGGATGGTGTCATTTGTGTAAGTGAGCAGCTTCGCCTGGATTGGTAGCATTTTGGGTTGTTCAATAGGATTGTCCCAGAGTTTCCCGAAGGCCACCTGATTCATCAGCGGTTGGCTCGCCCCTGTGTCGACCTCCATCGAGACTGGAACACCGTTGATTTCGACTTATATTTTCAACGGGGAGCTCTCGGTGAAGCAGGTAAACACTCCATATACCTCTTCCTGGGGCTGAGCTGCCTTCTGGACTCTCTCTTCGTCTTCATCAGCGCTGGAGCCCAGGTGATCGGCCAACTCTTCAGCGACTCGGTGAGTAAGATTTCTTTTACACATTCGCTGTAGATGGCCTTTAGTCTTGCAGCCTTTGCAAGTATAGTCTCTGTATCGGCACTGGTGGGCCCTGTGATTTCCTCCACAGCGCCAGCATGGGGCTGGCCGGTTGGCCCCCTCCGGCAGACTCAGGGTTGCGAGACTCGGAGTAGCAGTCTTGCCTCTGACAGGCGCCATTTGGTTCACTGTACTTGCTGTGTTAAGAGTCCTGGGGTCGAGTCATCATCCTTCTGGAATTGCAGGCCGAGGCCATGAGCACTTGGCTCACGTTAATTGCCTTCTGCAAGGTGACCGTGGTGTCCGCAGAGAGGAGGAGGCCTTCGTGGCCGATTCCAATAACAAAGATGTCCCTCACTGCTTCGGTGAGGTGGTCTACAAAATCACACGGTGCAGCTAATTGTCTCAGGTCTGCAGCATATTTTGCGATTTCTTGGCCTTCGGGCTGCCGGTGTATATAGAACCGATGTCTGGCTGTGATGATGCTCTCTTTCGGCTTGAGCTGTTCCTGTATCAACGTTACGAGCTCCGCAAATGTTTTCGTTGTACTCCTCTCTGGGGTTAGCAAGTCCCTGACAAGGCCATGAACGGTGGGCCTACAACTGCTGAGCAGGATAGTTCGGTGCTTATCAGCCAGCGAGGTCGGTGTGTCTCCAGCCAGGTTGTTCGTGATGAATTAGTGTCCTAGCCTTTCCACAAAGGCAACCCAATCTTCCCCATCAGTGAATTGTTGAAAGTTGCCAAGGTTAGCCATTTTTCGCGTGAAAATTCGTATTCTCGTCGCGAATTGTTGTGTCTGTAAGGACTCTAGTAATGACTCCACGAGGTAAGGTATTGCACTTGAACTGTTGTGACCTTAGTCCATTTATTGCAGCTCCTGAATGAGGTTACAGTAAGGTGGGCTCCCTTATACTTGGTTACTTGCGGTGTGCAGGTGACTTCTAGGTCTCTACCTGTTGCACCCTCTGGTGGTACAGGCATATTGCATACAGTGTAAAGATACATTCAATGGTCTTATGTAACTGTATGTTGAGTGTACAGGGTATATACATACACAACACCACCGATTGGTCACAAAGAATGAATGTCCTGACAAAGAGACCTATTAAATTCCAATCGTTCACAGTATGATAAAGATGTTTGTTCAGATGTTCACATCACCTCCAAAGACCTCCAGAGTAATCCAAGCTCCCCTGAGGTTGAAGCAGAGCAGCCTTTTAAATGATGCGACATGTGATTTAGAAAATGGCGTCCATACCGCTGTGAATAGTTCTGGTTAGTTCCATTTTATCCCGGCGGTTTTGTGGGCAAGCGATATTGTGTGTGAGATGTGTGCGAGGTGGTGAAAGTGATGCTGGGCGATCTCCTGGGCGTTTGTTTCAGCAAATGTGATCTTTACGACAAAATAAAGTGGACGGTCGGTATTATTGAATCTCGGCGTTAATTACGTGCGGAAAGTAACGCTGGGCGATATTCTGGGCATTGATTTGGCCCATTCTGATGATTCTGCCCCAAAAGAGTTGGCAGGCAGCATTATTTTTTCCCGGCATTACACGCATGGGGAAAGCAACGCTTGGCGGTAAGTGTCCGAAAAATGGGCGTCACTTTCCATTTTGTGGATAAATGGATGATATCTGGGCGGTATACGTCATTTCAGCGGTAAAATGGATGTTAAGTGGGCGTTATGCATGCAAAATAAGTGCAAAAGTTTGCCCATGATCTTTACGGCGTGACAGCTGCAACAAAAATGAAGGGAACAGTACCAACCCTTGTACATGGCCTTCTTTGACCTTACAAAGGCCTTTGACATTGTCAACCGCGAGGGACGATGGAGAGTCCTCCTCTGTTTTGGCTGCCCCCAAAAGTTTGTCACCATCCTCCACCTGCTCCATGATGACATGCAGGCCGTGATCCTGATCAACAGATCCATCACAGACCCAATCCACATCCGGACCGGGGTCAAGCAGGGCTGTATCATCGCGCCAACCCTCTTCATGATCTTCCTCGCTCAATACTCCACCTCTCACTCAAAAAGCTCCCCACTGGAGTGGAACTAAACTACAGAACCAGTGGGAACCTGTTCAACCTTCGTCATCTCCAGGCCAGATTCAAGACTGTCCCAACTTCTGTCGTCGAACTACAGTACGCGGACAACGCTTGCGTCTGCGCACATTCAGAGACTGAACTCCAAGTCATAGTCAACATCTTTACTGAGGCTTATGAAAGCATGGGCCTTACACTAAACATCAGTAAGACAAAGGTCCTCTACCAACCTGACCCCGTCACACAGCACTGCCCCCAGTTATCAAGATCCATGGTGCGGCCCTGGACAACGTGGACCACTTTCCATACCTCGGGAGCCTATTATCAGCAAGGGCAGACATCGACGACAAGGTTCAACACTGCCTCCAGTGCTCCAGTGCAGCCTTCAGCCGCCTGAGGAAAAGAGTGTTCGTAGGTCAGGCCCTCAAATCTGCCACCAAGCTCATGGTCTACAGGGCTGTAGTTATACCCGCCCTCCTGTATGGCTCAGAGATGTGGACCATATACAGTAGACACCTCAAATCGCTGGAGAAATACCACCAACGATGTCTCCGCAAGATCCAACAAATCCCCCGGGAGGACAGATGCATCAACGTTAGCGTCCTCGATCAGGCCAACATCGCCAGCATTGAAGCATTGACCACACTCGACCAAATCCGTTGGGCAGGCCACATTGTTCGCATGCCTGACACAAGACTTCCAAAGCAAGTGCTCTACTCGGAAGTCCGACATGGCAAGCGAGCCCCAGATGGGCAGAGGACACCATCAAAGCCTCCTTGATTAAATGCAACATTCCCACCGACACCTGGGAATCCCTGGCCAAAGACCGCCTTAAGTGGAGGAAGTGCATCTGGGAGAGCGCTGATTACCTCGAGTCTCATTGCCGAGAGCATGCAGAAAACAAGCGCAGGCAGCGGAAGGAGCGTGCGGCAAAACAGACTCCCCATGCACCCTTTCCTTCAATGACTGTCTGTCCCACCTGTGACAGAGACTGTAATTCCCGTATTGGGCTGTTCAGTCACCTAAGAACTCACTTTTAGGGTGGAAGCAAATCTTCCTCGATTTCGAGGCACTGCCTAAGATGGATCACCCGAGCAGGTAACTCTCCTCCCCCGAGCAGGTAACTCCCCTCCCCCGAGCAGGTAACTCCCCTCCCCCGAGCAGGTAACTCCCCTCACCCGAGCAGGGAACTCCCCTCACCCGAGCAGGGAACTCCCCTCACCCGAGCAGGGAACTCCCCTCCCCCAAGCAGGGAACTCCCCTCACCCGAGCAGGGAACTCCACTCACCCGAGCAGGGAACTCCACTCCCCCGAGCAGGGAACTCCCCTCCCCCGAGCAGGTAACTCCACTCACCCGAGCAGGTAACTCCACTCACCCGAGCAGGTAACTCCCCTCACCCGAGCAGGTAACTCCCCTCCCCCGAGCAGGTAACTCTCCTCACCCGAGCAGGTAACTCCCCTCACCTGAGCAGGTAACTCCACTCATCCGAGCAGGTAACTCCACTCACCTGAGCAGGTAACTCCGGCGTCCTTGCTGTGTATACAGTTATTGACTCCCGATGGGTTGGCAGAGCACTGATCGAGAGCAGGCTCTGTCCCGTTACACCTCACATCATCCAACCAGATGTACCCAGTTCCCTCTCCATAGTAGGTGGGTCTTGTTGCTGACAGGGCTGTCCCACAGTTCAACAGTCTGCAGACCACATTCGCTGCGTTTATATTCCAGCCATCATCACAGACAGTCCCCCAGTCAGATTTACGATAGACCTCAACTCTCCCAGAGCACATGTTGGTACCATTCACCAGCCGTATGGGCACCGGACCTGCAATAGAGACGGGTACACGGTTAATCTGGTCTGGGATTACCTGGACTTTCACTGGAATCCTCAGCTGGACATTAGGACCCGTGTCCTCCAAATATTCAGACTGATTCTACCTCCACTAACTCTCCTGTAACACCCGTTTTGGGAATGCCCTGCAGCCCACATCTGGGACTAATGCAGGCCTCCACCTCGTAATAAGACACAAGCCCCTCATCGAGCCCCTCCCAGGAGACTCACACCTCCAACAGACCCAGGTGAGGTCAGCTCACACAGCAAGGAGTTCCCTCCTTGGGTAAGGCCAGGGATAGATCCTTGGCTTTTCCTGCTCTGTGTGTGTGTGTGTGTGTGTGTGTGTGTGTGTCTGTGTGTGTATCAATGTGTGTTTGTCTATATGTGTGTCTATGTGCGTGTGTGCATGTCAATGTGTGTGTGTATGTGTGTCAATGTGTGTTTGTCTATTTGTGTGTCTATGTGTGTGTGTGTATGTCAATGTGTATGTCTATGTGTGTGTGTGTCAATGTGTGTGTCAATGTGTGTGTGTGTGTGTCCATGTGTGTGTGCATGTGTCTCAGTATCACACACCGGGTGAGATCAGCTCACACAGCACAGTTCGGGGACCAAGTTCGGGCCTTTCCAGCTCTGCGTGAGGGGTCCATTGCCACACTTAGTGCAATATTTATCCACTGAACAATTGGAAACTCTCCCTTTATCATCACACTAAAAACCCTCTCTCACTGTCTCCAATTATAGTAGCAGTGTGGCAGTAGTTTACCTGCCAAGACAGGCGCACTTACCCAAGGAGGGAACTTCCCTCACCTGAGCAGGGAACTCCCTTCACCCGAGATGGGAACTCCCCTCACCTGAGCAGGGATTTCCCCTCACCTGAGCAGGGAACTCCACTCACCCGAGCAGGTAACTCCACTCACCCGAGCAGGGAACTCCACTCACCTAAGCAGGGATTTCCCCTCACCTGAGCAGGGAACTCTACTCACCTGAGCAGGTAACTCCGGCGTCCTTGCTGTGGTTGCAGTTATTGACACCCGATGGGTTGGCAGAGCACTGATCGAGGGAAAGCTCTGTCCCGTTACACCTCACATCATCCAACCATATGTCCCCCGTCCCCTCTCCATAGTAGGCACCTCCTGTTGCAGCCAGGGCCTTCCCACAGTTCAGCATTCTGCAGACCACACTTGTTGCATTTATATCCCAGCCGTTGTCACAAACGGTCCACCAGACTGATTTACGATAGACCTCAACTCTCCCGGAGCACATGTTGGTACCGTTCACCAGCCGTACGGGCACCGGACCTGCAATAGAGACGGGAACACGGTTAATCTGGTCTGGGATTATGTGAACTTTCACTGGAGACATCGCCTGGACATTTGGATGTCTGCCTCTTTTCAATATGTGGTCAGATCCCACCTGCACTAACTCTCCCTTAAGACCAGTTTTGCGAATGTTCTGCATCCCGCATCAGGAACTAACGCTGCCACAATCTGGTACTGAGGCACAAGGCCCTCGTCGAGCCAGATTCCCTCCCAGGAGACTCACTCCTCCTCGAGATCCAGGTGAGATCAGCTCACACAGCACAGGCTGATGATGGAGCCTGGGCCATTCCTGCTATGTGTGTGACGGGCTCCGCACCACATCAGCTAGGGCATTTATCCAATGAATAATTAGGGACCCTCCCTTTACCTTTACAAGAATACCCCTCACTCTGCCACTCCTCTCACCCGACGGGGAGCACCGCCCGACTGAGCGGGGAACACCCCTCGCCCGAGCTGGTAATTCTTCTCACCTGAACAGGTAACTCCAACATCCTTGCTGTGTGTGCACTTATTGACATCCGATGAGTTGGCAGAGCACTGATCGAGGCCAGGCTCTGTCCCGTCACACCTCACATCATCTAACCAGATGTTCCCAGTCCCCTCTCCATAGTAGGCGGGTCTTATTCCTGGCAGGGCCATCCCACAGTTCAACAGTCCACAGACCACATTTGCTGCATTGACATCCCAGCCATTGTCACAGACGGTCCCCCAGACGGATTTACGATAGACCTCAACTCTCCCGGAGCACATGTTGGTACCGTTCACCAGCCGTACAGGCAGCGGACCTGGAATAGAGACGGGAACACGGTTAATCTGTCTGGGATTACCTGGACTTTGACTGGAGTCATCGGTTGGACGTTTGGGGCCAGGGGTCAGGCTCCTCCTCATAATAGTTTGCACAGATGGTATTTAAGAACGTAGGAATTTAAGGAGGCCATCGAGCCTGATCCAAGATTCAAGTAGTTTGATCTGCATCTTAACTCTATTAACCAGCCTTGGTTCGGTAATCCTTAATACCATTGCCTAACAAAAATCTATTAAGCTCAGTTTTGAAATTTCCAAATAGCACCCAGCCTCAACAGCTTTTTGGGGGAGAGAGAGTTCCAGATTTCCACGACCCTTTGTGTGAAGAAGTGCTTCCTGACATCACTCTTGAACGGCCGAGCTACTATTTTCACCTTATGGCCCCACCCCGTTCTGAACTCTCAAACATTTGAATTAGATCACCCCTTAATCTTCTATATTCTACAGAATACAGGCCTTTGATATGCAACCACAATTCAACCCTTTCAGTCCCGCTATCATTCTGGTGATTCTGCACTACACCCCATCCAAAACCAATACATGTGATTGGATAAGTTAAAGGGCAACCTGGGCTAGTCATCCAAAGACCTGGGTGAGTAAAATAGAGGCCTCAGCTAATAATTAAGTGGCATGGACGAGCACGCCAAACAGCAAGAGTCTGAGAACGAATACACACAAGACTTCAAAAGAGAAAATGTTGCTTGACCAACCTCATTGAATTCTTTGAAGAGGTAAGAGAGAGAGAAGACATGGATAATGTAGTAGATGTAATTGATATAGATTTCTAAACGACCTTTGGTAAAGTACCACATAATAGACAAATGAATAAGATCAGAGAATGCAGAGTCAGGGGACAAGTAGCAAAATAGACAAGCTGGCTTCAAGACAGAAAGCAGAGAGTAGGGGCAAATGGTAGACATTCAGAGAGACAAGAGGTGGAAAGTGGAATTCCACAAGGGCCTGTGCTAGGATCAATGTTATCACAATTTATTTTAATGATTTAGACTTGGGAAGAAAAAACACAATTTCTAAATTCACAGACGACACCAAATTGGGGCGGGACAGTCAATACTGAGGAGGACTGCAGCAAATTAAAAGAAGACAGAACAAAAACAACAACATAAGAACAAGAATTAGTCAGTCCCTGTAACCCTATCCTGAGAGATGTGTCAGTCCCTCTAACCCTATCCTGAGAGATGTGTCAGAGCCTGTAACCCTATCCTGAGGGATGTGTCAGTCCCTGTAACCCTACCCTGAGAGATGTGTCAGTCCTTGTAACCCTATCCTGAGAGATGTGTCAGTCCCTGTAACCCTATCCTGAGAGATGTGTCAGTCCCTGTAACCCTATCCTGAGAGATGTGTCAGTCCCTGTAACCCGACCCTGAGAGATGTGTCAGTCCCTGTAACCCTATCCTGAGAGATGTGTCAGTCCCTGTAACCCGACCCTGAGAGATGTGTCAGTCCCTGAGACCCTATCCTGAGAGATGTGTCAGTCCCTGTAACCCTATCCTGAGAGATGTGTCAGTCCCTGTAACCCAATCCTGAGAGATGTGTCAGTCCCAGTAACCCTACCCTGAGAGATGTGTCAGTCCCAGTAACCCTACCCTGAGAGACGTGTCAGTCAGTCCCTGTAACCCAATCCTGAGAGATGTGTCAGTCCCTGTAATCCTACCCTGAGAGATGTGTCAGTCCCTGAGACCCTATCCTGAGAGATGTGTCAGTCCCTGTAACCCTATCCTGAGAGATGTGTCAGTCCCTGTAACCCTACCCTGAGAGATTTGTCAGTCCCTGTGACCCTATCCTGAGAGATGTGTCAGTCCCTGTAACCCTATCATGAGAGATGTGTCAGTCCCTGTAACCCTACCCTGAGAGATGTGTCAGTCCCCTGTAAACCTACCCTGAAAGATGTGTCAGTCAGTCACTGTAATCCTATCCTGAGAGATGTGTCAGTCCCTGTAACCCTTCCCTGAGAGATGTGTCAGTCCCAGCAACCCTACCCTGAGAGATGTGTCAGTCAGTCCCTGTAACCCTATCCTGAGAGATGTGTCAGTCCCTGTCACCCTATCCTGAGAGATGTGACTATTCCTGTAACCCTACCCTGAGAGACGTGTCAGTCAGTCCCTGTAACCCAATCCTGAGAGATGTGTCAGTCCCTGTAATCCTATCCTGAGAGATGTGTCAGTCCCTGTAACCCTACCCTGAGAGTTGTGTCAGTCCCTGAGACCCTATCCTGAGAGATGTGTCAGTCCCTGTAACCCTATCCTGAGAGATGTGTCAGTCCCTGTAACCCAATCCTGGGAGATGTGTCAGTCCCAGTAACCCTACCCTGAGAGATGTGTCAGTCCCAGTAACCCTACCCTGAGAGACGTGTCAGTCAGTCCCTGTAACCCAATCCTGAGAGATGTGTCAGTCCCTGTAATCCTATCCTGAGAGATGTGTCAGTCCCTGTAACCCTACCCTGAGAGATGTGTCAGTCCCTGTGACCCTATCCTGAGAGATGTGTCAGTCCCTGTAACCCTATCATGAGGATGTGTCAGTCCCTGTAACCCGATCCTGAGAGATGTGTCAGTCCCAGTAACCCTACCCTGAGAGATGTGTCAGTCCCTGTAATGCTATCCTGAGAGATGTGTCAGTCCCTGCAACCCTACCCTGAGAGATGTGTCAGTCCCTGTAACCCTATCCTGAAAGATGTGTCAGTCCCTGTAACCCTACCTTGAAAGATGTGTCAGTCCCTGTAACCCTACCCTGAGAGATGTGTCAGTCCCCTGTAAACCTACCCTGAAAGATGTGTCAGTCAGTCACTGTAATCCTATCCTGAGAGATGTGTCAGTCCCTGTAACCCTTCCCTGAGAGATGTGTCAGTCCCAGTAACCCTACCCTGAGAGATGTGTCAGTCAGTCCCTGTAACCCTATTCTGAGAGATGTGTCAGTCCCTGTCACCCTATCCTGAGAGATGTGACTATTCCTGTAACCCTACCCTGAGAGATGTGTCAGTCCCTGTAACCCTACCCTGAGAGATGTGTCAGACCCTGTAACCCTATCCTGAGAGATATGTCAGTCCCTGTAACCCTACACTGAGAGATGTGTCAGTCCCTGTAACCCTACCCTGAGAGATGTGTCAGTCCCCTGTAGCCATACCCTGAAAGATGTGTCAGTCCCTGTAACCCTACCCTGAGAGATGTGTCAGTCCCCTGTAACCCTACCCTGAAAGATGTGTCAGTCCCTGTAACCCTATCCTGAAAGATGTGTCAGTCCCAGTAACCCTACCCTGAGAGATGTGTCAGTCAGTCCCTGTAAACCGATCCTGAGAGATGTGTCAGTCCCTGTAACCCTACCCTGAGAGATTTGTCCGTCCCTGTCACCCTACCCTGAGAGATTTGTCAGTCCCTGTAACCCTACCCTGAGCGATGTGTCAGTCCCTGAAACACTACCCGAAGAGATGTGTCAGTCCCTGCAACCCT